>NC_021164.2:77652717-77722322 GCF_000331145.2 Cicer arietinum | reverse complement strand
GATGAATCCCCTCATATTCGTCTTTTTAATCCTGTTACATGTGTAACTCTCTTTCTTCCTCCAAATCACACTTTCCCTAACGTTATAAGCTTCAATTCTTCAGATATTGGTCGTGAGTATTTGGTTACAAACCCTAACTCTGGATTTTGCTATTTAAATTTGAGACAAATGTGCAAAACTTTTGTTAGGAAAATTGTTCTTTCGTGGAGTCCTACGAAAAGCGATGATTTCACCGCGTTTGCTATTGTAGGTTTGAATAATTTGGCCTTCTGTAAAAAAGGCTATGATTCTTGGATTCTCTTGACCAATGAGGTTTACTTTTGGGAAGATGCTGTTTATCATAATGGATTGTTTTATGCTGTGAGTAAAGAAGGAATGATTGCGGTGTGTGATGTTGATGTTCGTCGAGTTTCT
The DNA here is from genome assembly GCF_000331145.2 of Cicer arietinum. Classification (NCBI taxonomy): domain Eukaryota; kingdom Viridiplantae; phylum Streptophyta; class Magnoliopsida; order Fabales; family Fabaceae; genus Cicer; species Cicer arietinum. The sequence continues at coordinate 77,721,908 of NC_021164.2, read as the reverse complement.
ATTTTTGGACCGATGCCTCCTATTCAATTTGGTGGAGATATTCACTATGCGGTGTTTTCCGGTGAAGATTTGTTGTTGGTTACTCGGGATTTGGAACAAGAGTTTTCTGATATGGTGGATGAATGCTATAATTATATGTCTATGTATCGGACTGTGGGGTTTATGGTTTTTAAGATGGATTGGAATGTGATGGCGTGGCGAAGAATTGAAACGTTGTGTGATAAAGCCTTGTTTATTGGGGCGAATTCTTCTATGTGTTTTTCTGCTGCTGATTTTGTAGGATGTCGTGCAGATTGTATATATTTCACTGATGATTATTCGGATAGTAATCATGATGATGCTGTTGCGAAACATGATTTTGGTATTTTTAGATTGTCGGATGAGAGCATTGAGCCGTTGCCATGTTATCCTCGAAACTCGTATCCTCGTTTTGGATGGCCGTTTGGTCCGTTTCCAATTTGGATTTCGCCAAATCCTTGCTAAGTTGAAAAATCTCAACTGTGTAAATTGATCTGCCTGTGTTTATTAGTGTATACGCTTGCCAATTTCCAATGCCCTTTTTTAAAGCTTGGCTTATTATTGTATTGTGCATATTCATGTCGCAAATTCTAGATTGCAAACCAAGATCAATGTATTAATGCAGTAAAGTAACCTATTATCTGTACTGTAAACTTGTATTATTTATGAATGTTTATGTTTATTATATGCTTGGTGAATTTGGTGTGGATTAGATTGGAGAAGATTGTGTATGCTTGACGAAGAAGGCATCCTGATGTTATGCTTAACAATAAAGTTTAGTTGAATGTTTTAGGTTAAATTATGTCTTTTAGTCTTTGAAGAGTCATACCACTATATCAAATGGCCATGCAAAATTGTTTTTTGTAATAATGTACTCATATCTTGTAATTCAGAGTTCAGATTTGTTAGAATTTCTGCTGAGTATATTATCAGCGACAGTTCCCTTGCTGCTTTTAGTTGCATTTGGCCTTGGCTTTGGTTTCGATCCAATACGGAACGATGCTCAGAAGACATGTTCAGATGAGTCAGGGAGGGACAAGGGAAGCATCATCACACTTATTTTGCTTCAAATCAACATTCAGAATTGTTCTATTCCCAAATTGTTACTTGCTCGCTGCAAATTGCGAGTTTTCTCTTTGGCTGTTTCAGAGGTTCTATCTCCAGAACAACCTCTGCAATAAAATCAGGTTCCGTTTCAGCTACCTCTTTATCACTTGTTCCTTGCATCATTGCATGTGTTTTGGATCACCCTTGATTTGTTTATGGGTATTAACACTTTGTGTGATTTTCTTTATTATTCTGGAATTTATTTATAATAATCACAAATGGATATCAGTTTTCTTTCCATTTAATTTAATTTTCTTCCCAAGTTTCTTATTATAGCATTGATCTATGTTCAGTTTCTGCCGCTCATGTTTGAGCTTATATTAGAATATTTTGGTTAACTATGGCCTGCATTGGTATTTTGCCACGTGTTTGACCTTAGCCTAAAAGTTTAATGGATATATATTTTGCCGTGAAGTGTGACAGCCCTACCTATATACTACTATGATAAATAAAGTGCATTTCATTCCCATTCCTCATTTTCTCTACAATATTCATTATCATATTTCTTATGCTTGCTATGTGTATATCATTTTTTCGATGACTGATTATTCGATTGTTTGAATTTTAGAAGAGCTTCATGTCTATGAAATGATTGCTTGCTTTATATTCTGTCTAGCTGCTACTAATTCAATAAATTCTTGAATGAATATTCTTCAAGTTCAACATCAGGCAACCGCATTGAGCTATTTAAAACAAGTTCAGTTCATACAGAGGAGCTATAACATGGCTTTGAATCCAATTGTGGGATCAATTGCTCTTTCTCTTTCAGACTTATTATTCTTCTTAACATGGCTTTCAGATTATTGGAGCTATAACATGGCACATCTGTTATCATAAAATTTATATTATGAGATTATATATATATATATATATATTAAAAACTGTGTTATTCCTCTTATTGGTGTTTGGTTAATTGACTTTCAATAAAATTGATGGCGAACAGGTTAGTTAAAACACATTTTTTTCGATGTGGGAAAAATATTTGTAACAGACATAGAGAAACTAAAAATCAGGAGCAAAACAAAATCTTTGGGATGTTGCTCAAGTTTTTGATGTTTTCCATTAAAGTGAAAAAGTTTTTCTTTAATTGTACATTCTTGGCATGGCTATTGTTTCCTGCTAATATATATATTTTCAAATAAATTGTAGTGATACATACCCTTCTGTTTAGGACAACATCACTCCAGAAGTAAATTTAGTAACTTAAGTGAAATCTCTGTATCTGAGTCATGCTTATTTAGAGTATTAGTGCCAAATTCCCTCCTGTTTATGTTTGTTTGAATTTTGGTTTTGTTGTTAAATTCTGTGAATTGTAGCGTATACTTGTTATGAACCTGCAGCAGATACCATCAGCGCTTCAACTAGTTATACGTGCTTACTTGATTTTAAGAAATGGACAGTGGTATAGTCAATGCAATGCAATGCAAGTTTGGGTTAGAAGACAGTTAAATAATAGGATTCGTTGCTAAAAACAGGATTCGTTGCTAAAACGTTGTACTTCGTTGAAATTGTACAAGAATCAATCCTATATTGTACTTCAAATTCCTTGTAAACTCTAAACCTTAAAGGCTTAAACTAATATAAATATATTTAGTTAACCCATATTTTTTTTGTTATACGTTAACCAATATATTTCTATAAATTATTTTCATAATATGGATTTTATTAATATTAAATATATTAATATATATTATGATTTAAATGTTCTGAACTATTTAATTAATCAACTATACATTTATTGTCTCTGAGTTCTAATTCAATTGACAATATTGTTAGGTTGGACGTCATGTTCTATGATTAAACTAATAGTTTGTAATTATGTATTTGTTATGGGAGTATTTACCACTATCTCTTATAAGAAGAAGTTTAAAATATTATATTGTTAGAACATATTATATTGTGTATATATATATATATATATTAGATTGCCTAGTTTTGCTTTCTTTGTACCATTTCCAATATGTATATAATTTAGATATTTGCTAATATACTTTATTAGAAGAGATGTGAACCATGATGTGTTGTAATTTCTGAAAACCTTAATTGCAGTAATATTTTATAATGATGTTCAACTCATTCATGTTTCAGGCTTGGTATTAAAAACAAAAACATTTTCTTCACTCTTCATGAATTGATTGAATATGATATCTGATATGGGAATTCAACAATGATGCTTTTCGTTTCCTTGTTTAATTGTAAAATAATATAATGCAATCAATAAGAGTAGAAATTTCTGATAAGAGAAATGATTGTTAGTACGAAACGAATCCTTAACGAACAATGTGACCAGTATAACTAACTACTCCATTCACAAATACCTAAATTACAACACATCATGAATGAGTGAACCTCATTATAAAATATTACCACGACGAGGATATGTACTATTATTACTCAAGTCCATTGCAGCAGCAAAAAGCATCATTAAATGAACTCCTCCTACATTAAACTATGTTTAGTTCTGAGGACTATAGAGAAAAAACAAGTGAGGAAAAATGCAAAAGCTAGTAAACTATGCAAAGTTAATTGCCAATGTCAAAATAAAAGAAAGGGAAGAATTAAAAACTGGCCCAGAAATAGAATGACAATGTAAGCTTGTTTCTCCTCGTGTATGCAGGCAGATTTTGAGCAACAAAATAATTTTGGGGCATTCCGAGAATCGAACTCGGGACCTCTCGCACCCAAAGCGAGAATCATACCACTAGACCAAATGCCCGCTGATGCTAGTTTTCTTATATATTGACATCCATAATTATAATTCAGATGGGTCGTGTGTTGCCAAGTCAGCAAAGATAGACCACACAGTCCAAGGTTACAGATGCACGGCTGAAGCATTTTCTCAAGCGGATAAGATCATTGCCAAACACATGAATTGGCTAAACTTTTGAGAATAATAAATTTTGGATGGAATATTATAATATTTCTTCAATGTGCCTCCAAATGTGTGTATATTGCATTATGACTCACCAGGAGTAAATCAACATCAAGAAATTTTTAGTTACACGTTTTGCTGGGATTTCACTCCTTAAAAATTCAGCAACTCAGTAATTCAGTTTCATAAATAAATCGAATATCAATAATTTATATTATAATCAAAGCGACTTTTATGATACGTTTAAAAATAGTAAATATTATTAAATTAAATTATCAATAGGTGAGTTATATATATCATCTATGAATAAATTTAATTATATTTAAATTTAATACTATTTCGAAAAAACTTTTATTTTTTGAGTTTATTTTAAAATAACGTTTTTTTTTGTTATGATTTTAATTAAATTTTTAATTTTAATGTCAATTATAAAAACAATTTATTTAATTATTGGATCAAAATTTAATAAATAAATATATTAAAACTTTTAATTTAGTCAACTTTAATAGATATTATAATTGTACTAATGTAAATAAATTAAAAATAATTATTGATCAACTTTAAAATTATGATATATATATATATACATATATATATATATATATATATATATATTAACTATTAATTAATTTATTAAACTCTTAATAATTCTTTAAAATGAAATGTTCAATTTAGATGAATCTCACATCTATTGTTAGACATGTGAATAGAGATAATGAGATACTGTATGCTATAAAATCAAACAAAATATTTTGTCCACTTATTTATTAAAAAATTTAATAAATAAAATTAATTAGTGCACTTTTTATGAATCTGTAAAATGAATTTTAATTTTAAGTGCAAATCATTATTTATGATTCAAAACAGTACTATGGTATGTTCTTATAAAAAACTGTTACGTTATCCCAATGAGCTACAATTTTCTCTATATAAAAAAGTAGCCTACCATTTTTTATGTTTTATGCATGGTAACAGAACGGGTATTCCTCTGAATTTATCCTATTTTTAACAGAGTTATTTTAATCAAATGTGGGTACGGGATTTATACTCATTTATTTCATTATTTTTTTATGTATTTTAAAGTTGAATTTGTTCTTAATAGAAAGTATAATTTTAATATCATCTTATTTATTGTTGTCTATTCATATTATTTTATTATATTAATTATAATAAACTATTATCTATATATATTGCTAGAGTGGAAAAGCTCGATTAATTCAGTTAAAATATCTAATACTCAATCTTGGTGAAAATTAAGGGTGAGTGTATGTGTTTTTGAGTAAATTGATTTGACAAAATTGATTCTAACAAAAATAACTTAAATTCCATTTAAAAAAATTAATTGAAAATAAATTTTTAAAAAAGTTTTCTATGAAAAAAAGAAAAGAAGAAACAATGTATAAATTAGAGAGATAATAATTCCTTGCAATAAAATGTTTTACATTCGTAAAGTTAAAAGATAATAACGATTCAATCAAAATTAAAGTTTTCATATTTAAAGTAAATATTTTAAATTATATAATAAAAATGAAAATCTATATTTTTAAAACTTGAAATTAAATAATGAGTAATTTTCCATCAGTGTGATTATGTAATTCTTAGCGGAGGAATCAAATTTGAAATTGGAGTGCATAGGGTAGTATAGTAGTAGTCTATAATGTAGTATATGTTTGATGATATTCACCCTTTGCTTATTTGATGTACAAGAAGATACGTTTCAGGCATTGAAGAGCAGAGCAGTGAGTCAGAAATCAGTAGCACAAATGCATGTCAACGCTACTTAGCTAGCTTGGAAGCTGTGTTAATGTAATCACCAATCACCAAAAGTGTAGTAGTGTAGTAACAGTAATCATCTACATGCAACAACTTACTAGTAGTATGGTGATAGAGTAATTCAATTAAATTCAAAAATAATTAAAAATAAAAAAAGTCCTTTGAAATTTGCACCTTACTTAAGCCATAACACAATATGAGAAAAAGCCATCTCTGCTGCGTAACCGTTCCTCCCCACGCGGCAAACCTTCTTCTTTAATTCTCTCAGCTTTTTCTCATACTCACACTTCCCTTCCTTTATTGCATAATTAATACTACTATTTTCATTTTCATCTCGTAATTATCGTTCCTTTTTTCTCTTCTTTTTTACTCCTCACTCACTCTCTTCACATCTATTGTGCTGTTTTTTCATACTCTCATCGCTCTCTCTTATTATACTGCTCGCCGTCGTTTTCTAATAATGTCGTCGGCGCTGAAAACTAATAGCTCCGATGACGAAGGCAAACAGTACCCTCCCCCGCTCGCTTCTCACAACGACGTCGTTAATGACCCTACTCTCTTTTGGGACACTCTTAGACGCTTTCACTTTCTTATGGCTACCAAATTCATGTAAGTTTCTATTTCTTCATTCATTTTTTATTTCCTTTTCCTAAACCAAAAAAATAAAATAAACATGACTCACTGCATCGAAATCAAACTACTTTTAACAGGTGTTTGACATTTTTGCCCTCATAATATTATATAGGATTCCTGTGATTGGAGGTAAGGAACTCGATTTGCACGTTCTTTACGTGGAAGTTACAAGAAGAAGCGGTTATGAGAAGGTGAATTCTCAACCTCCATTATAAGATTAAACCGTATTATGCTATTTTCTGCACTCTAAATTAAACATTATTAATAGTTAATTTATACAAAGAACAGGTAGTTGTGGAGAAGAAATGGAGAGAAGTAGGTAGTGTATTTAGATTCTCATCTACGACTACAAGCGCTTCTTTTGTACTCAGAAAACATTACTTCACTCTTCTTTACCATTACGAACAAGTTCACTTCTTCAAAGTCAAGGGTCCTCTATTCACTCCTTCAACAGGTACCACTATTTCACTAAGTAGAAGCACGTGTACTCACACGTTGATTTAAAATGATTTTATTTATTTTTCTTTTATTTGCATCTATTTTCTTCTCGTATGTTGCAGATTCATTTTCTGGAAACAGTTCCTCGTGGAGACCTGAATTAGCTATTGTTCAATATTCACCTAAGATGGTAAACATTGATAGTCCTCAATCACATGATGAAGGTAATTGAATTTTTATCAAGTTAGAAAATAAAATAATAGAATTTAAATTAAGGAATTTAGACGTTTGTTGCATCTGTATTTTGTAATTCAACTTATGAGTATTCCTACTATGGAATGTGTTTGTTGTAATGCTGTTAAGAGTTCAAAGATGGTTAAGCATGAAAAGTAGTTAATGTTGTTAAGTAATTGTAATTTGAAATGAATAATGATGATTTGGTGAAACGCGCTTGTGGATACAAGTTGAGGATTTAGAAATTGTAATTTTATTTAATCCCTCTGCATAGTGCATTTTTATTAGGGAGTTTTTCAATTCTGATTTTACTGTTTGTTATTTGTATGCAGAGCATGTAGATAGTTCATGTCTTTTGGGAAAAGGAACAATCGAAGGAAAATTTGATTGTGGTTATCTAGTGTCAGTGAAATTGGGTTCTGAAGTTCTTACAGGGGTGCTTTACCATCCAGAACAAGTGGTTACTTCACCATTGGTTCCACAATTCGACAGTGCCATTGTACCATTCAATCACAAATTGGGTAGAAGGAGGAGACGAAAAAGAAGGTGGGACCCCAATTATCCAAAGCCAAATAGGAGTGGCTATAACTTTTTCTTTGCTGAAAAACATTACAAGCTCAAAGAACTCTATCCAAACAGAGAAAGGGAGTTCACTAAAATGATTGGTCAGTCATGGAATACTCTCAGCCCTGAAGAAAGAATGGTAATTTAAAGGGTTATTTGTGTATATTGTTTATCCTAATTGGTCTGTTTCATTGTTTGCAATATGGTTGTTTATGAAATCTGGTTATCAAAGGTGTGTTAATAGTTTTGATTAGAGTAAGGTAAAATGTAATTTTACGAGTGCCAAACAATGCAGGTTTACCAAAACATTGGTTTAAGGGACAAAGAAAGGTACAAACGAGAATTGACGGAATACAAAGAGAAAATGAAGATTGGGCAGACCAAAGAAGTTGGACGTCCATAAATCTCAGTGGTAGCCTTTTAGGCAGCAAAATAATCGTTTTAGTTTTTTATTTTTTATTTTATTTTTAATGTTGATATAATCGTAGAATTCTGTTACTATAATATATCGTGTTAACTTTTACGTGCATATTGTTGTGGATTGAGGTTTACAAGTGTTTTTTTTCCAAAAAATTGTCCCGCCAGTCAGATCCTTTCAGATTGTTTAACCAATCTATTATCTTCCGATTTGTTTAACTAATCTATGAAAGAAATTTAGAGGAGGGAAAGTAGAAAGAAAGGAAAAAGGAGACGGAAAAAAAAACGTGGAAAATGAGATTATTATTTAATGATTTGGTATAGCGATAGGAGGAAAATAGAAGAGGAATACAATTAACACATTCACAAAGTAACATAAATATAATAAAATAAAAATAAGATATATTTAAAATATTATTTTGTCAAAAAGATATATTTTATGATTTTTCTAAATTATATCTTTATTGTTTATTTTTAAATTAAAAAAAATATTATTTTGTTTGAATATAAAAAGAAGACAAAACGTGGAAAATGAGATTATTATTTAATGATTTGGTATAGCGATAGGAGGAAAATAGAAGAGGAATACAATTAACACATTCACAAAGTAACATAAATATAATAAAATAAAAATAAGATATATTTAAAATATTATTTTGTCAAAAAGATATATTTTATGATTTTTCTAAATTATATCTTTATTGTTTATTTTTAAATTAAAAAAAATATTATTTTGTTTGGATATAAAAAGAGGACAAAGCCAAAAAAATAAAAATTACAAAGTTAATAGTACATAGTACAAAAATCATCAAAAAGAAATTTTTGGAGTTCTTTAAGAGTTTTCCATATTTATATCCCATATCTTAGCATGTAGAGCGTCACAAGCCTCAATTTACGATTGGTTAAATTTTTGTGTGTGGTGTCACAATTGAGCTTGATCCATCATTCTCGAGATCTCTTCCATCTAATGAAAACAATATTTAGATGTTTAGGCCCACCAATCAAGTGAAGATATTTGCAGATCTTTATCTCCCTTTCTAGCTTGATAATCTAATCAGTTGGATTGCTCGGTTGAATAAACCATCTTCAAAGATATTTTTGTTTCTCCACGTCCATAGTTGCCGGTAAGCTACAATGAAGATCGCCTACCACTTGTTGGTGTATGTTTCTTCCTCGTTATGCTTGAGGTTGTGGAAGATTCGGTCCTTGCAAATATAAAAATTAGTAATTGACGTATGGTCCACTAACCTAATTTAGATTTATGTTGCATGAACACAATCCCACAAAACATGACCGATAATTTCTTCACCATTCCCACAAGCAGAGCATGTGGGTGACACGTTGAGACCACCCTATGGAGTCTGGGCCATTAGTATCCGTAGGAGTGGAGATAGTCATCAATTGGTTCACTTTGTTAGGAAGAAGATGATTGTTAAAGAAAGTGATGTATCAAGTTCCTGTGTTCGTCAAGATATCAGTTACAATTAGTGTGGTGTAAAGATAAATTTAATTTATACATTGTTGTATATATTTGACTAACTATAATTTAGGAATTAGTAAAATCAACAATATTTTTTAATATGGGCAATTTAAAAAAATGATTGGCCTACATCTTTTGATCAACATTAGTTTATGTAGTAGCAAGTTGTGGTAATTTTTATTTCAAATTTTGCACAGTATGAAAATACATAGATAAATGAATAAATAATTCATTTGTAATAATTGAGGTGCGTCAGAAATTTAAACAAAAATATATTGAGTTTTTTTAATCAGAATAAAACTTTTATGCACACATCATTAAAGTTATTTTGATATATACCTCGAAGATAAATATTCTACGTAAAAAATACAAATATTTAAGTCAATATATATATATAACACCCTCCATAACATTTGGGCTTACTAACAGACACCCTTGGGCCACACACATCATTATCTGGCCCAACGCTAATAGACCTAGTTATATGACACAGGTACAAAGGTACATTATGTAATTAAACGTAGCTAATCTTTCCAAGTACTTATGCAAGAGACTTTGAATGAAAATATACACAAATTAAAGGGAATTGTCTCAGGAAATCTATATCCGAAAGTACCATTGGGTCTTTTTTTCCCTTCAAATTTCAATAATGTTTAAATAAAGATGATTTTCAATATAATGATTTGTCCAATCATACAATCAAATTAAATTTGAAAAATAAAATATTCATTTTTTATCCTAGATTGCACGTTCAAATTAAATGTTTATTGTCCATATTAATTTTGTTGTTGTTGTTGTTTTTGTCAAATGCTCTGCAATTCATGTTGGGCAAGTTATTGCATTTCTTCCTTCTGATTATATATATATGGAAACTAAAGTCGATTGATGATACAAATCAAATAAGAATTTTATTATATACATTTAATTGAATCTGTCTTGGCTAATGGAAGATGATAGAACAAAATACATTTACTTAATTTTAGAGTCAATACTATACAGTAATTGATTAAATGTAATATCAGTTTATTACCTCAATGTGTTAAAATAAGTTTCCAAGTTCTTTATTAGCTACGGTTGAATATTTATCAAATTACCAATTTGGGAGAGAGAATGGAATGACTGAATAACCTCAATCATAATTAATGAAAACATAAGTGTTTACACAATATATAGCATAGATAAGATAAGCATAAAAATCTAACAAACTAAGATGGATCCTAAATGATGTCACTAACCTAATAACAAATTAAACAGAAAAAGGTAATGATTTTTGCATTTGTTTTATTTCACTATTTGGCTTTCTCTTGCTTGTGTTCATAGAGCCTTAGAGTTAAATCATCATAATTGAAAGGTAACTTACCCTCTCTACTAACTTCTATTAACAATTTAGTTTCTTTTTAACGGCTATAATCTATCATCTTCATTTGGTATGTAGATTCAATGTTACTGACTGGATTATTTCTTGAAACTGAAGAAAGTACTTTACAAATGTTTCAAGGCAATGTTGACTACATTAAGTTGGATATAGGCTTAATGGGTAAAAATAAAATCAATGACCAATATAGTATTTTGGAAAATATTGACTAATTTTATATTATTTTTTTTTTAAAATAAAATAGAAAAAATGATTGAAGCTTTGTACAATGATGTATTTTTCTCCCCTATACGTAAAAAGAGCACTACACAAATTAGTGGGGAATGTGGTGGTAAAGGAAATGCAATGAGAAATTATCATTCACTAAGCTGAGATATTCATTGACATGGTGAGAGTCAATTGTAAATGCAAGATTTCTCAATTCGAATTAAGGGTTCGTTATTGGAACCTTTCACCTCTAAAAACAATCGCATAAAATGAATTAGATATCACATTCTTATTCAAAATATTAAGATGTTATATTTACGGGTCCAAAATATAAATAAATAATAATTACCGATTATATTTTCTATCCATTGTCGTTAATGGTAATCGATTTATTACATAGGAAACGGTTTAACTACTTCTAAATCTCACACAAGTTGTATTAAATAAATATCTCTCAAACTTTTGTCAAAAAATTAAAGATCTATTAAAACTATTTGACTTGATCCCATTTTTAACAACTCCCATGTATTTTATTTTAGACAAAACTTGTGTATTTTTAATAAGTTGAAAATTGTTTTCTCCGGTAAAAACAAACAAAAAAGAACATATTTTCGTGAGATATAATTTTCTATCTTAACTATATCCATAAAAGATAAATTCATATTCTGAGGTTGGTTAATATTTTTTTTTACTACAAGAAATTATACTTATTAGTTCAAATCGTAGAATAATGTAATACAAATTTAAATTTGTTAAAAATAAAAATGATGAATCTATAATAAACTCACAACATCGAATTAATAGTGTAAAATGATAACATAGTATAAAATAGAAATATGCCTACAAATACGACAAAATTCAAGTGTCTGAAATAACTATCTTCGAATTTGTAACGTTGACGACGTTAAAATTATTGAATGAAATATGAAATTGATTAAAGTTACTCTCTCAATCTGAATCAAAACAAAAATTGTATAAAAACGACAAAAAGTGTCGCACTAAGATGTGAAAACTAAAAAGTGTAACACAAACAAAAATATTAAAAAATATCGCACTAAGACAAAAAAATTAGAAAGCGTTGCATTCAGACAATAAAATTACAACAAAAAAATATAAAATAACAGTAATTTTAAGTGGAAGCCATCTATTTAGAAAGAAAAAAAAATTCTAATGATAATTTGAGGCCTAAAAAAGTCTAAATTATCCATCTCTAATAAAAGAAGAATAAAAAGAAGGTATGAATTTATGAGTTTATTTTTTTACTAAAGCCTAGGATATTTTGAGTTAGGAGAGGTGGATCGAGCAACTATTAGAGGTTGGTTAGTATTTTTATAAAACATATTCAACTGTGAACTCAACATGGATTCATTAAGTAGGATTTCCTGTGTCACATCATTTTGAAGTAATTCATTTGTTTTTTACTCCAACGGTAAATTCAACATAGATTCATTAAATAAGGTCATCCAACCGTAATAAATTTATTATTATTAATAAATTAATAAAAAATGTAACGATTATAATTTTATTATTATTAAATTATGAAAGTACTGTTTCTTCTAGAGAATACCGTGATGACAGATTGACACAAAACTCGCAAAAAACTGAAGACAAACGAACTTATTTGACTACCGTTGGAGATGTTCTTAATAGACCAATAAAATCGTACAAGAAATTATTCTAGTATTAAATTGAATTCAGAGTCTAGAAACTTAGTTATTAAAAATACATATATAATTTTTATCTATTACTACTTTCAAAATTAAATATAAATTAATATAATAATTGAAAAGTTGATGTATCACATTTTAAATTAAGATCAAATATATTAATTTTTTAATTACAAATTTTACTTATATTTTATTTTTGAATAATAATTAGTGTACTTTACAAGTGTAGAATAGTAATTAGCATACACTAAAATGGTTTATATTTTTGAAAAGTTACAATAATTTATGTTTATATGTATGACTTTAAAATTAATAATGAGTAAAATTAAATATTTTTTAATAAATTGATGGTTTTAACTTAATAACAATGCAAATAAATAATGTATTTTTAATAATAGTTAAAAGCATATAAATAAATACACAACTGGTGCATTGCATCATGTTATAATTAAGCCTTTTATCTTTTCTACAAAAGTTACATATTCAGGAATCAAAATAAATTATATCTGATATGATTGGATAAACTATTTCGATAATTAATATAAAAAGACACCTCAACGAACGTACTTTATAATTATTCAAAGTATTTATATATTTTCCCATTGATATGCTCTGAGCTGTTAGAATATTGGATATTGTCTTGTGAAGAAAAGGAAAAGCTTATAAGATATTGATTCCATTCCGATAGAAAGACTACAAGCGAATGAATCTGAAAAACAACACATTGTATCCATTCCGGTCGTAATTTGGTGTCACCATCTCTTTTTTATCAAGCCAATTAGATATTTAAATTTAGAGATAAGGTAATAATTGTATATATCATAATTTTAAATTGTGGATACAACTAAACAAATGTAATGTTGTGTATTTTGAAGTATTTCTATTGGCGTCGCCAATCCGTAATTGTCAACTACTATGTTTTTCGAATAATAGAACATTTATAGCTCATTTATCAACCTCATTAATAAGACTAACATGCCAAGAATAAATCAAGAAAGTATAAATTAATATGTAAGGAACAATTGTCTTAACCAACTTAACTCTCTTATAAATTGAGAAAAGATAAATATTTTCAAGAGATCACTTTTTTTTGATTTAGCTATGATTCTATTTGGAATTAGATTAAGATGCATAATTTTAGATTTCTCTTTAAACATAGAAACACTTCAATAAATGAAAGAAATTATGTCCATAAAAAACCTTCAAAATTTCATCAATTAAGATGTTTTTCTACTAGAAATAGACCCAATGTAAAAAGTAGATTTACTGGGTTTAATGATTTGACCAAAATATTCACGCGAGTCCCTTTAAAAAAACCAAAAAAATCATCTGCATTCCTAATAAACATAATAGGAAATCAAAGTATTTTTAGAATCATCAATTGTGAATCAAAGATATATTTTCATCATTAACCAATTTAACGAGCACCTCTTCTACCTGACAAAAAGGAGGAGGATAAATGGGATATCTTTGCCTAATGCCTTTCTTGCAAGAAATGTAACAACGACCTTACTAATAAATAACATAGATTAATAAAAGTATCAATTACTTACAAATTATCTTTATGTTAACTCAATATATCTCATTTACTACTATTTATTTTAAATGTTACGACCTAAAGTACGCAACACCATATTTTTGAGTTATTGTCTGTTTTTAATTTTGTTTGAGTTCTCATGATTTTTATCTTTTGTGAAAAGGTATATCAATAAACTGATTAGTGTAAGTATTTATAATCTACCTTTAGCTTCGATTCTCAAATAATCTGAGACTATTTTGATGTATCAAGATTGTATCTCCCAAGTCAAGGCTAAGTGACTAAAGAGTTTTTCAACCCTTGTGTGTGCTAAAACTTCTCAGTGTGTTTGATTCCAACAAATGAGGCTATTCTTTCAATCTCAAGTCTACAACACCATATTTTTTAGGTATATTGTCCGTTATAGGTCTTGTGTAAGCTCTCACAATTTTTCCTTTATGAAAAGACGCATCGGGGAATTGAGGAGTATGAGTATTTATAAACTACCACTAATCTCGATTTTTAAGTAACATAAACTTTTTTGATACGGTAGCTCGATCTGAAATAGGTCGTTATTAAGTGTTTTTTTTGTTTTCTCTCAGTTAGAGTTAGTTGTTCCCCAAACTCAGGATCCTTCATATATACTCAATTCGTATATCATTGAGTGATCTATTTGTAAAAGATATTGTCTTAAAATAAAGTACCCTTTAAATTTTAATGTAATACTAATAGTTTATATTGCATATATTACTTCCAAGTTACCATCTTTCACCTTTAATTAATGGTAATAATAAATATACTAATAATAAATAAAGATATGTTTATTGTGCTTTGGGTCCTGTAATATAGAAAAAATATGATTTTAGTTCTTATAAAATACTTTTTTTATATTCTATTTATGTAACTTGATATTTTTTATTTTTTAAACTCTTGATGAATTTTGATATTTTTAAAAGATGACGTGATATTAGCACGGAAAAAAACTTGTGGTGAAGTGGAATAATAATTTTTTTTATTATTTACTTACATTTTTATTAATAAAAAATTAAAACAATTTTTAAATAAAAAATAGAAAAATAAAATAAATTTGTTTCTAAAGAAATCAAAGAGAATCATAAATACATTTCTCATTCTTCATTTGATTGCCACTCCCTGTCTCGTTTTCCTCGATATTAAATTTCATGCAATATGTTATTTTTTCCATCCTTTTGCAGATATGTTATTTACTTTTAATTAAAGTATTACACCCTTGTTGTTCTAGTTCTAATTTATACTCATTATAAAAAATGGGGTGTCATAATCCAAACAATCATATTTATGGCAAATTTAATATTTTATAAAGATTAAAATCATATGTATCATATATTAAGAGGATCAAATAGCACAATAAACCAATGAAATAAATTAGTAGATATATTATTTTGAAGGAAAAATAGAATCTTGCTGACAGTCTCGTTCGCCGCATAATTCCTTTATTAGCTATCTACCTACCACCACGAGAAAAACAAATCACAATCGTATTCCCTCCATGATTCTTTTCCCCACTTGATAGTAAGAAAATAATCTACCATTATTTAAGGAATTCAACATTCTCAACAAATATTTTTTAATAAGCATTAGATACAGTATTAAATTTTTATATTAAACTTCATTTTTACGAAACATAAAAATAATTTATAAAATAAAAAGTATTTCTCTTTATAAATATTAAAGTTCAATTTATTTTCCGATAAGGGTCTTGATTAATAAGTAGTCAGAGCTACATTTTTGAGAGAGTAATTATTAAAACAATTATGTTATTTAAAAATATGATAATAAGTGGGATGTGACATAAAAAACAATAAATTTTTTATAAAACAGTATAAAAATACGTTATTAATTTCCAAATTTATGTAAAAAATAATTTCTATCAAGGCAGTAATAAAATACGATTAGGAGTAAAATATTAATTATTCTTAATTTACGTGTTGACTGTGGTTCCTAGAAAACAAAGATAATTGGGTTGTTGCTTTCGGTCACATATAATATTGTATATATTGTTGCACGAATCATTATAATAATGTATACGCCCCTACTCTCGTGCTTCACGAGGCGCAGTGAAATCTGCATTTTTAAAAATAAAATAAAATTAGAAGGAATAATAGAATCAAAATCATCATTAACAATAGTTTTATGCAATCGGAAACATTCTCACTGTACGATCTTAATTGTGCGGTTTAAAAAATGTATATTGTAATTTAAAATATCAAATTTAATTATATATTGTATTTAGATTTAACATTGAATACCTAACACGATAGTTATTAATTTCAGTGGAGTAATGTGTATACTCAATGGGATTTCAAGTATGTGTAATCGTTCCGGTTTTCCCAACTAATTAGATGTGTAGTAATGTGTATACTGTATATGATTATAATTAATGCGTTCTCCAACACCCAATCAATTATTAATTCGTGATCACATATTTTATATTTATGTTTATATATACTAAAAAAATATTAAAATAAAAAAAATGATATAATTTTTATTAAATTGTTTTTATTAAATATTGATGTATTATTAACATCATAAATGTATAATAAAAATATTACATTAAAAATGATATAAGAAATATTAATTAAAAAATAAAAGAATTGTATATTTTAAGACAAATTTTATTTACAAATGGTTCTTCTCTAGTCAAGAGACATAAGGAGTAATAAAAAGAGCTAATATTATTATTAGTAAATAACTCAGGACTAGTATAGTATAATATACAACCATGTAATTAGTTTGTCCTTATTTTTGTTATATGTATTTAACATTTTATTTTATTTTATCTATTTTCTCATCACATTACTAATACATTATATCTATTATATTAGTCTCTTTCTTTCTCTTTTTAAGCGTTGTGTAGATGTATAAGTATTTATGGAACATTTTTGTATAATATGCGGCAATGCGAGCTCATGCTTCACGTGACGCTGGCGGGATTTCACATATGAGCTGTGTATATATATAGGATCCTTATTTGATCATTCTCCAACAACCAATTCAATTATAATTCCACATTGCTTCTCCTTTTCTATAACTTTGTTATAATAATAAACATAAATGCCTACTCTAGTAGTCGAAGAATCCCATACCAACTTGAAGTCCATTTTTGGCGCTTCAGGAGTGAAAGGCAAAAAAGTCACAACTTTGCCCCCCGAAATTACTATCTCTCATTTCATTCAATCCATTATTAAAAACAAATCATCCCAAATTGACTCACCATTCAGTGTCCTTGATTTAAGGGTCCTAATGGACCTCATGACCAAATGGACCACTAAACTTCCAACCGTTAAACCTTATTACGCCGTTAAGTGTAACCCAAATCTTTCACTCATTGGTACACTAGCTTCACTCGGCTCCAATTTCGACTGCGCTAGCCGAGCCGAAATTGAAGCCGTTTTATCACTCGGTGTTTCACCCGATAGAATCATTTACGCTAACCCGTGTAAATCCGAGTCACACATTAAATACGCCGCAAATGTCGGTGTAAACATAACAACCTACGATTCCGTTGGAGAAATTGATAAAATAAAAAAATGGCACCCAAAATGTGAATTGGTTCTACGTATCAAGCCACAAGAAGATAGCGGCGCAAGGTCGTGTTTGGGACTCAAATACGGAGCGCTGGTCGAAGAAGTTCCTGAGCTTCTTAAAGCTGCTGACGTGGCAGGGCTTAAAGTAATTGGCGTGTCGTTCCACATAGGTAGTGGAGGAGGCAACGCGATGGCTTACCATGGAGCCATCGCGTTGGCTAAAAATGTTTTTGAAACGGCTTCACTACTCGGAATGCCTAAAATGAAAATCCTAAACATAGGTGGAGGATTCACGTCTGGAACAAAATTTGATGTAGCTGCTCTTAATGTGAACGATGCGATTAAAACATATTTTGGTAACGACGAGGATCTTGTTGTTATTGGTGAACCCGGTCGTTACTTTGCGGAAACGTCATTTACATTAGCAACAAAAATTATTGGAAAGCGCGTTAGAGGTGAATTGAAGGAGTATTGGATTGATGATGGAATTTATGGAACTCTGAATAACATTATGTTTGATTTTGCTATTGTGAGTTGCACGCCAATGAGGTTTAGTTCAAAACATGAGAAAAACGTTAGAGACACAAAAAGTTATGCTTCAACTGTTTTTGGGCCCACTTGTGATTCAGTTGATACGGTTCTTAAAGAGTACGAGCTACCTGAACTTGAGGTAAACGATTGGCTTGTGTTTCAGAATATGGGTGCTTATACACTTTCTTCTGGGACCAATTTCAATGGGTTTAGTTCCTCAGCTAAGAATATCTACCTTGCATGTTCAACTCCTGTTCCACGAGAAGAAACCAACTTCTGATCAATAAATATTCCTTACTTTATGTCGTTTTTTTTATTAGTCTCATTTTCTTGTAATCATTGTCACTTTCAATTTTCTCATTTGCCAATATTTGTATCTTTTGATATTTGGAATTATGTATTTGTACTTTTAGAATGTTGCATTTTGTTCACTTAAAATTATAAATATTAATCACTTTTATCTTTAAATTATTTTTTTTTCAATTATATAATGATCGAATCACTTGATCATTTCGAACATATTAAAAAAATTCTATACGTGAAATAAAAAATATTATATTTATCAAATGACTTTTGATATATATTGATGTATTATTAATGTCTCAGATATATAGTAAAAAGGACTAAATCAAAAATAATTTAAATAATATTAATTAAATAATACATTTAAAAAAAAATACATAGTCATTCGTTTTGGGACAATTTTGTTTTGCTAATGGGTAAATTATTATATGACAACATCATTTATACTAGTATCTAATATTTATAATTGAAGAAATTTAATTCTTTGTTTGAGAATTTGGAGGAAAAAAAAAGGAAAGACTTTTGAAGGAGGAGAAGATAGAGAAATAAATAGTTTTTTTTTAGCATTTATCAAGTAAGTCGTTTTGTAGAGAGTAATAAGAAAATAGTTACGATTTAAACTTAAAGAATATTATAACAAATAAAAATGATTTGAAAATTTTGTCTCATTCCTTCAAAATCCTAAAAAAAACTTCTCACACAATTTTCAATTTCTCCTAATATAAGGAAATTTTGTATTATGAATAAAAAAAATCCTAAAAGTCCTCTTCTCTCAAAGTTCTTATTTCCTTTAATTTTTTCTTTACATTTTTCCAAAACCATTTTTTCTTCTCTTCTCTAAACTCTACATACAAAACTTAAGAAATTATAATATTTATATAATTTAAACTACGAAAACGGTAGAAAACAACTCGAGAGACTAATGAAACGTCTTTTGTTTGTAATTTAAGAAGTTAAAATAAAACAAAGAAAAATTAAAAGATGAAAATGAATTCTAAAAATGTCTCTTAGAGTATCTCCATCTCCAATGTCAAATCTAAATATGAAAAACCTTAATCAATTTTACTTCAATGGTGATTACATTAAGCGACCTAAACTTGACCCACCATTTTTTATTTGCTTTTAATTTTGATTCAAAAATTAAAATATTAATTCAATGATGTTACCGAATATTTAAAAACATAGTAAATATCAAAAAGAAAAAACTAAAAAATATATAAGAAATGATAAAAACATAAAAAAGCAACTACTTTGTATAAAAAAACAAAAATTGTTTTTAAGTCTTTATTCAACTAACCAATACTAATATAGTTATGTTGAATATTATATTTTAAATTCAAACTAAATATAGAAGAAAAAAATCATACATCATTTCATCTATAAAAGAAAAAAAAAATTTAAGATTCTACATAAGTACTAAAAGGATCATAGGACAAATCTTCTCTCTCACACACCCAACAATTAAATATTAATTTTTGTTTTATTTTTTTATTTTAGAAAAGATAGTAAATTTCACTGTAAAAAACTCACATGACTTGACTGTGAAGTCCTGAATTCGAATCTAAAACAAGACGTACAACTTAACAATATCAACAATTTCAAATTGAATTAGAGTTTAAGAACAATCAAATCAAATATTGTTTTAGTTGTTAAGTTTTCACATTTGCAATGTTTCTTCGAACATCATCCTTTAGTTTTAAACAATCACACTAGTCACTTAAGCACTCTCTAATAGTTAAAAATACTAATCAACCGAACTTATTAAGAAATAAGCAACATTGAAGTTGGTGGTTAGAAATATTTGTATTACTATTTTGATAATGAGAGAGAATGGCTATATATTTTTAAAAAAGTAAGAGTCAATTTGAGCATTCACATGAAGGATGGATCTGGGGTAGTTTACATTTGGTATTGGAGTAATCTTACTGTATGTATGTATGACAAGATCTGGCAAAATCCTTATCTTCACAAATCCATTATTCCAAGTCAATGATGCAATCAACCCACGTGCTTTTGTACTCTTTTTTAAATATTAAATGTTTTCTAATTAAACACATATACTCCAATTCGCAACTTCAGAGGAACAATATACATAATATATATATTGTTTGAAAATTACTTCCTGAAATAAGGGTGAACAAGAAAGATAACAAAATCCGCTAAAAAACAAACTAACTCGCAAAATATTGACCGGAAACAGGTGCGACGGAATGTCTCATTACACAATTTGGCACGAACTACTACAACCATGTGCTGGTCAATTTTTTTGACTCAACCATGTCCACATGTGAATGTATGTACTACTTTCTTCCTTTTACAATAAATGTCATTTCAATAATAATTATTTAAAAAAAAATGAATATTATTTTTAAATTTTTATGTAATTTTAATTATTTATTTTTTAATTGCACAACTCAATTATTATATGTATATTAATTATATTTTGCATTTATGATAGTAAAAAAATGAATAATTAAGAAATATTATAATTTGATAAAATGACTATTTTTTATAGATAAATGTTAACATGCACATGTTAACCATTTAAATGTATAAATTTTATATTAGAACTTGTGTTTTCATAATCATTTTTTAATATACACGAGAAAAAAAATGACACTTTTTTTTAAAGCAACCAAATGATATATTAATAAAAAGAGAAAATTCTCAACAAAATATGTAAAAAAAATAACATTTATAAAAGAGTTACAAATCTAAGCCGACAAACAAATACAGTGACAATTTTTAGTTTTTTTTATACCTTTAAATAAATGATAAAAAAAATTCAAAATACAATTACAAAATTTTGGGTTGAAATTCAAAATATAACTTCTAAGCGAACAACATAATATTTAACAAAAGTGAGAACCTTTGATGCATGCATAACTGACAATGCCTTTTTCATTTTTCACATGCCAATGCCTTTTGTTTTAACAGAACACGACAACTGTGACTTCTGGGTTTCATTGTTCCTTTTCAGTGGTATTATTAATAAATATTATCTTAATAATTATTGTGCATATTCTTTTCATTGATTACAAACAAATCTTATATGGTCACAAAATTAAACTTATAGTGTTTAAGTATACATATAAAATTAATATTTTTTAAAATAATTCAAAAATTATATTAATTTTTGTTGATGTCTAAAAAAATGTATATTATATTTATGCTTAAGTATTATATATTGTTTATTACGATCATATAAAAATAACTCAGATGTATATTCTATTAGAAACGAAATGTTAATAAAATTAATTTATATATTTTGAAATAAAATAATATAAATAAAAATCAACAACGGTTTTCTCATTTAATAATGTTATATCTAAATTACTATAAATTTAATTTAACTTTTTTTTAATGAAATAATTTATTGATCAAAGACGTAAATTAAGCAATATATTTAAATTTTATTGAATTTTTATTATTTCTATTGAAATGACATTTATCAAAATATTATTTCAGTTTGAAAAACGAAGAGAGTTGATCATCGCTATAGTTTATTTTTTAGATATAAATTTACAGTAACATTCGTGTGTGCCACATAGAGTCGGATATATGCATATTAGTACAAGCTTATTCCACAAAACGGAAAAAATTACATATAAATGTCTAATAATTTTTTATTTTACCTTATAAAAATTTAATTCTTACCACTCTATATTAAGAGATAGTAGCAATTTTTATTGTATATATTTTTTTAATTGGTAGTAATTTTTATCATACATCATTTTAATTTTATCAAGCTTTTAACATCCTTTTAATTTTATCAAAATATTAACAGATAAAATTTTATTTTGTAAATACTTAAAATATTTTTCTTTTATTAACATATTATAATTTTTCTTCTTCTATATTATGTAAAATTTATGGATTCAACACTATATATATATATAGTGTTGATTCGTTAACTACAAGTTTACAACCACGAACAAATTTAGAAATTTGAAATAGTGAGGGCAATATCATATGTTATACATTAATATATAAAAATATATTAATGTACAAGCCACAAAATAATTACATTATTATCATTCAACAACTAAATTGAGAGCACAAAAACTATATTATTTTATACTTTAAAAATTAAATGTACGTCAACATATATAAATTATAAGTATTCTCTATATATCTTTGTAATTATGCAAACAATATACAACACTAAATTTTTAGTGGAAAATAATATAAAATAGACATAATTGATCTTGCAGTCATTTAATTTAATTTCAGATAAAACTTTAGTTTTTTAATTTTTATTTATTAAAATGTCAATAATGTTATCATTTTTTTACAAAAATTTATCAAAAATTTTAAACAAAACCCATAAAATTAATTATCATATTAAATATAATGCAAATTTTATCAAATTTATAACTCAAATATTTAAATAAACTCGTATTTTCATTCTTTATTTGATGAATTTTATGTTGTTGGAGATAAAAATATGAGTTTATTTGAATATTTGAATTATGCATTTGATGAATATATGAATGTTCTTGAAATTGATATTGAATTTTATGGGTTTTATTTGAAAATTTTGACAAATTTTCTAAATTTTTGTAAGGAAGATAAGATTGTTGATATTTTAAAATATATATATATATATATATATATATATATATATATATATATATATATTCAAGTTATTATTTAAAATTAAATAAAAGATAAAATCAAAATTAAAATAAATAAATAAGTTATGTAACATTAAATTAAGAGAGCACATATACAATTATTATGTCTATAAAATAATTCAAACATGTGCAAACAAAAACATATATGCATAGTGGAAGTTACCCCCAATTTAGATTGATACTCAAATTTAACTTAAACATTTTCCACAATTCTTCTTCCAATTTCATACCTCTAATGGTTCAATCATAATTCTGTAAGTAACATGTTTTTATTATGAAAATATTAGAAAACGAGGCACCATTAAAAAAAATTATAATTAAATAGTATTTTATTTTACTTTTTTGGTCTATATACTTATATAGTTTTAATATGGCCAATTTCTATAAACTTTTATGGTCTATATACTTTTTTGGTCTATATACTTATATAGTTTTAATAAAGAAAAAATGGGCAAGTCCAGTTGCTTATCTTCAAATTGGTTTAATTACGTGTAAAGTTTATTCATTTTTATAGAACTTACATTAACGCGTCTATGCCAAATTGGTTTAATTAAGTGTAAAGTTTATTCATTTTTCTACTTGTCTGATTTTATTTTATTTTAATTTAAATTGTTGAAATGTTTTTTTTATTTGAGTTACTTATTATAAAAGATATGGAGCAAAAAGTGCGAATTAAGAAAAATGTAGTCCCTTTTTCAAAACAAAACAAAAAACTGGAAGTGACCCTAATAAATTATTCTTCTTTTGGTCAAATAATAATTTCTTCTTTGAATACTGACTCACGTATAGATCACATTGGGCTTTATTATGGGTCAGAAAGTCCCAACACTTAGGGTCCATGAAAGACTGAGCTCTAATTAGAGAGTTTAGTTGTTAGAAGATATGGTAAAAAAAACTCATAAATAATTGCAAAGTTGCCATTCGAATTCAAAAATGTAATCCAATAATATTGTAAAGTTTATTTATTTACCTTCTACATATATTTAATGTTTGCTTTTAGACAAAAATAATATTTTTTTACGCTTCAAATATATACTTTTGAGTGGGACTGTGCTTTTTTCAGAATCATAGAGAAATTATAAGTAGCTCTCATTCAAAGATGAGGACGGACCTATTAAAGGATTATTATCTTTAAACATGCACTCTGTAATCAATCTTAAATTTCAAAGAAAGTAAACTATTGTTGACACAAAAAAGATAAAGCATCGACCCACAAAACATTTTTCTTGTAGAACGAAAAATCAAAATTTACTGTTCTCTCCAAAAAATGTAATATACGTAAAATTAGTTTATATTTTTGAAATAAAATATAAGTAATTATGAACAAATTTTCTCCTATTTAATAACAGTATCTTTAAAATTACATATCATTGAATCAATTTATTAGTCCTAGAACGTAGTTTAGCCAATTAAATTATTATTTTTATTAAGATTATATAAATTAAATATAATCAATTATTTTTATTTATATACATAATTTGATCATTTTTATTCATAATTCACTTTGATGGAAATATTTAGTTATTGTGTTTTTTCTTTAAGGAAATTTCTATACTCTGCGCTAGTTATTAGTATGGTCGTCTTAATGTTTTCGAAGACCCTATTCGAATATAAAGATTGAATCCGTAAAATCACAAAATTATAACATCAATATTATAAAATTTGACGTTGGGTGTTGACGTCTGGTAGGCTGTAGTTACTGTCACATATTTAGCGATGAAAAATTTGCTATTTGACTATTATTTCTGACATAAAATACAAATATAAAATTTTAGAGTGTTGAATATATAAAATTAAATATATCCATAACTAGTGGTACAAGGACTCATTTTGAATTTTAACAAAACTTCACCCAAAAAAAAAAAAAGACTAGTGACACAAAAGAAGTTTCAGTTTATGGTATAGCAACCCCACACCCACCCCATGTTTTTATATATTTAATTTAATTTTATGCTGAAATTTGCATGCTATTTTCAATTTATTTACAACAGAGATGCTAAGTCATTCATAATTGTTGTGCTATGTGAACATTTTTACATTTATTTTTCTTTTAATAAATGTCAATAGGAGCTTATAGTCTCATATATTTAAGGTCTATGAAGAAGGGTTCCAATCTTCTCATGTTAAGAATTTTTGATTCTCTTATTAAAATTTTATATGACCTTATCTTTTTTTTTTTTGTCAACATGACCTTGCCTTTAGATTTTTTAATATGGTCGGCTAACTTTTTAGAAATGGATCAAATGGCCCTGGCCTTTCTTCTCCTAATGGACTAGCTAAGTTGTATGGATATTTATTGGTAATAATGGACTAGTTAAAGTTGTAAGGATTCTTTTTTATTACGGCAGCGAATGTTACTATTTAGTAATACTTTGGTTAGTTTTTGTTGTGGATAAAGATGGAACTCTCGACTTCTTTACCACTCTACTCTTTAACTCTTCCACTTCAACCACCAAATCAACTTTACATCTCTTAATATAAGTTCATTTAAAGAGTCAATATTTTCAATCATATATTTTTCAATATGCACGCACTAGAGATCAATATTCTATGAAATAGTTAATGAATTGAAATATCTACTACATATGTCACATCATTTTAATTAAATGCATATGTAGTTTAACAACAAAATTGACAAAATTACGGTATCTAATCTACCGCAAACCAAATATCAATTTTTGTCCATTTCACCATAAAACCAAACATGGATTAAATATGTTTTTAGCTGAAAAATTCCTTGCTAATTTAAAAACTGCTTCATCTTTGGCATAATCTGAGCTTTCCTATCTACCTCAAACTTAGAAAGAAAAAAAAAAAATCTAAGCCATGTCAGAGGATAACATCCAATCCAACCAATCACAGCAATCTTCATTAGATAAACCACTTCAGGCCCAAGCACTACATTATCCAAATCACATAATCCTCCACACATTTGAGCCACACAAAAACCAATCCACACCTTTACCTCATTCATCATCCATTCTATAAAAAATATCATTTGTGTGTCTCTCCTTTGATTCCCTTCAAAACACATACAAATTACGTAAAAGAGAAACTAATCAATCTCTTAGAAATGGCCACAGTCACTTCCACCACCGTTGCTATTCCATCATTCACAGGCCTTAAGGCAAACGCTAACAAAGTTAGTGCCATAGCTAAAGTTTCAAATTCAACTTCCCAATTGCCAAGGCTTGGTGTAAGAGCTTCACTCAAAGATGTCGGTGTTGCTGTTATTGCCACTGCTGCAAGTGCAGTGCTAGCCAGCAATGCCATGGCCATTGAAGTTTTGCTTGGTGGTGATGATGGGTCATTGGCTTTTGTTCCCAACAGTTTCTCTGTGAGTCCTGGGGAGAAGATTGTGTTCAAGAACAATGCTGGTTTCCCTCACAACGTTGTGTTTGATGAAGATGAGATCCCAAGTGGGGTTGATGCAACGAAAATTTCCATGTCTGAAGAAGACCTTCTTAATGGACCTGGTGAGACTTACACCGTTACTTTGGATGCTAAGGGAACCTACAAGTTCTACTGTTCACCTCACCAAGGAGCTGGTATGGCTGGAAACGTCACTGTTAATTAAATTATAATGTTTTGTCTCCTATTTATAATATGGTTCTTTCATGTTAATTTTGTTCTTGTAGAAGAGCTTAATTAATCGTTTGTTGTTATGGAATACTGTTGTATGAGATGAACTGATTTAATGTAATTCATTTCCTTAAGTGGAGTCAGAACGTTTCCTCCTTAATTAACTAGATATATATATAGATATATGCATCCTCTGTCCTTAAAGAGAGAACGCACTTGATCGAAACACCGATTTCACATACTATTTTCCATCACATTACATTACTTTACTTAATACTTATTTATTTTTATCTCACTTACCTTACACAAGACAAAACGTGTTTTCTCTAATATGATGATCATATCCTATCTAGATATTGCAAGTCTGGTATAAATGTAAATTTGAAATCGAGGAGAACACAACATAAGATAAGATCATTTTGATCATACAAATGTTTCTGTCACTCAAAACGATCAGTTAATTTAGAGTAAAATAATTAATCTTTTTCTATAAACAACGACAAAACATATCTCACTGACTAGGATATACTAGATGGAGTAATCGAAGTCATAATGTTCTCCAATAAAAAAATAATCTTTTTTTCAGAGTTCTCAATTTATATACTCAAAAAATAGTACCAGAGTTCCATCTTCTTAAAAATAGAATAGAGAGAATCTCAACAGATAATAATTGGCATAAAATAAAGAGTGAACTATTACTACATCTGTACTTTCATAAGATAAAATGTTTGGTAAATGATACACCAATCAGGAAGGAATAATATGGTAAGGCTAGTATATATGTTAGAGGATGAATATCCATTTCATATTGATCTTAACACAACTTTTAAGTAAAGAAAATACTCTAAAATATAAAATTTGAAACAAACTTTTTACCTGGTAAGTGTGAAGTTCTCATTGGAACAATTATGAACGAAATCCTTGTGTGGGGCTAAGAAATTATGGTTTACTATTACACACTTGAAGCCCCCAACTCTATACAGAAAAAAATCAAATACAAAATATACAGCGTGGCTGTGGTATAAGCAGAGCCTATTGCATACTATACTGTAGATGGTTAAAAAAGAATTCAGGGCAAGGAGCCATTAAACTTTCGCCCATCACGTCCTGCAATCCAATTCTCTCCCTTACTTTTTAGAATGGGTACTTATTTTACGTTGAAATTAAGTTATGTCTATGTAGTTAGAGCATCAGGAAGAGTAGAACGTGAACCAAGCACCTTGCCTCCGACATCTGGGAAAGATTCAAATCCAGGTAAAGAGCTTACTTTCCCATTTGCATTCACTTTGATGGGATATTTCAAAAGGTGCCCTTGCAATGAAGTAAAATCATCAGATGTAAACTTCTTCCAGTTGTCTTCGGCGATCTTGTTCACGCTCTTCAGGCATTCCAAACTTTCAGGCTCGTTGAAGCAATCGTGTATGGTTCCTAAGTGCTCTGCCCACAAGGACATTCTATATCCATATACCTGCAAATATTTCAATCACACAAGTCTGTGTGAAAGTGATAACTGGAGAATTACGAGTCTAGAAAGAGGTATGGATCCTTTCCATTCTCAAAGGAGGGCTCCATTACTAATATTTTGAATGTATAGATGTCCAATTATTCACAATGTGTCACCATTTCTAGAAATATGAATCTTTATACACCAAAAACTTTAGTAATGGACTCATTCATTTCTATTAAAAAATGGGGAGGATCCTTGCACTCGCCAAGAAGTGGAGAGGGTCCGCCCTCGCCAAGAAAGATGGAATCATAGTTCTGTATAGATAGGTTTGTAGTACTATATTTAGTGAACTTTATTGTACAAACCTGGCCGTGTGGATATCCCTTTTTCTTACTCCATGTATGACGGGGTTGATAAGCACCCATTGCTATCTCAGTATCCCTTGATCCAGCCAAAGATCGTTGGTTGATATTGGCAGACCCAACCATCACATATTCATCATCCACAACCATTCCCTTGGCATGTACATAAATCATAAATCGTTGGAACTTTTGTGAAGCTGAGACCTGATGATTATTGCAGAAAAACATTAGCCTAATGCTATCAAAATAAGAATGAATACCAACCCTGAACTGCATATCTACCAGCAAGTAGATCGGTTGGTCATATACTTCACATTCACAATCCAGTAGTACTCTAGAGGAATGTAACAAGCAAGTTCTATAACAGATGAAACAGAGTAACTATTTGAAATTTGAACTCCATAAAACATATAAGCAAGCAAGTTCTATAGTAAATGAAACGGAGTAATTAATTAAAATTTTAATGTCAATGATTTAACGGTTCAATGTTAACTAATTACACTAACTATGACTATTAAGTTCTATAAAATTTTGAACAATTACCGTGTCACCATTATCCGAATGTGAATTATTTGTAGTTGAAACTTCAGTTGCAAACTTCTCTCGGTTACCGAGACAGTAAAAGTTGAGGTAATCTTGTGGATTCCTATTTTCAATGTTATGAAGCTTTAACTCCCGAGCTATGATTTCATACATCATTTCCATAGTTTGTCCCTGAGAATGTGAGTTCCTCTTCATAAGCATAACAATAACAATTGAGTGATGTACCAATTATCTACTATATTAAAATTTTATATGCTATGCTAGCCAATTTTTTTGTACTATATTACCTGAAAATAGAGAATCTCTTGCACAGCGGCAGAAGAAGGGACACCTTCAGGCCACATTGGAATGACAATGTAAACTGTAAATCTCTCATTGGCTCGGATCTTACTGACAATCTTCAGTGCTAACTCGATAGGAATTAAGTTATCAGCACCTGATCATAGAATGGATTATTAGAATTAGTAGAAAATGTTTTAACGAGATACTAATAAAAATTATCAACAATATGTCAGACCTATTATTTGAGATCAATATAAGAGGAGAGGGAAGAAATTAAATATTGCAGTTATGTTTTTATTAATTGCCAGTTATGTTGTTTATTGTTAGGAATAAATAAAGGAAAGGAGAAAATGATTATTGGATAGTTATTGAGTGGTTATGGGAGGGAGAGACCAAACTCTCTAATACTTGGAAGGGAGAGACCAAGGGCTGGTTTGCTTGTGTTTTGAATTTTGGTTCTTGAAAACTATTTTATAAATCAATATTTAAAAACTACATTTTGAGAACAAAATTAAAAAAAAAATCTGTTTGATAATTCTATATTTAAAAACTGTTTTATAAATGAGAAAAATAAAAAATAAAAAATAAAAAATTGTTTGGCAACTTTTCTAAAAAAAACATGTATACATGTGCACCTTCACAATTCTGTTCTATTCAAGGCTAATTTTTTCCACTTATTTACATATATGCCATTAATGAAAAGTGAGTTCACCTGTTTTCTTGTTTTTGATTTTTGACTAAAAAATGAGAAAACTAAAAACAAAAACATTTATAAGCAATTTTGCTTTTTTGGTTTTTAAAATAACAAAACAGGAGACAATTTTGCTATTGAATTTTGAAAAAAAAAAATCATCAAACAGGTTTTCTTCTTTTATAGTATTTAAAAATGGAAAACATATTTTGAAAACACTATTCAAACAGGCCCCAAGACTCTCAAATTTCTTGGATAGCAATTCCTTGCAACAACCCTCTCTAATTCTCTGTAGGGAACCAATTGTAACCAGCCTAAATGTGTAAATTCACATTCTCTGTAGTGTAAGTGATTCTGTTTTTGTAGTAATCTTATTCTACCATCAACAAAGTCAGTTTCTACAAATAAATTCTCATTTGGTACGAGTTTATACCTTATCCCAGTAGACATCTTTGAAGGTAAAACAAAGATTAAAAAAAAAGGACATTTTAAGTCATATAGATATATTGGCTATACAATCACAATATACAGCTTAGAACTATTTTGAGTCTGTTTGCCATTCATCATCAGTATTAGGCAGTTGCTCAAACACACTGAATAAAAGAGAATGGCTTGGGCAGGTTTTAAGGAAAAACAACGATAACAAATGAATATTTCAAGTTATAGAGATAGTTTAGTCACACAATAACAGAACGTAGCTTATAATTCATCATGGTAATACGAAGGTGCTCAATTGTAATATGTAAGCACAAGAGCACGAGCATGGTTTTGCAAACTACAATATTCTGAAATATTCTTAAGCTAAAAGTAACAAAAATATGTCATGAGCTAATTATGAGCAATCACAATTGTAAGCAAATGCAACAAGTTACATGAGTAAATATCAATATTCTGCCAAAACCTGCTTCTTTGTAAGATGGCCAAGCAAAGGATGATCCAATGAAGTATTGATTCTCGATATATATAAAATGCTGAGCAGATCTGATAGCGTGTATGTATGCTGTTTGAATACTCTTGTCTATGACCAGATTTTTAGCACAAATAAGATTCTGCAATGAGTGATTAATAAAATTAATTAGTGAGTCAGCTAATACCAAAGGCTCTATAACATATACCCATAGATCAGCTCTTTGATGGATAAGTTCATCTTATAAAAGATTAAATCACCTGAGCCTCGGCTTCATGCACATCCTTAGGAAATCCTTTCAAAGAGCCCGAATCAATGGATCGAAAAACCTGTGAAAAACAAAAATAAAGAAATCAAATTATCTGTTAAAAAAAAATATAAATTAAATAGAAACTACACTTTAAAGACAGTGAATTCGTAACCTGAACGTGCCAATTTTCAGGGTCATCTTCCTTTGAAACCCATAATTCAGGATCATCATTTGGAAGTGATTCAGAAGGACTGAGAATCCAAGAGATGCGGTCTAACTTAATCAAAGAATCATCAACCCAGTGAGACACTCTTTTGAATTTTTGACCTAAATCAGACCATTTGGTGGCTCTCCTCCAGCGCTGCTCAAAATTAGTGAGTATATCATATGCAGCGGGCCCTTCAATTTTGCAATGTAAATCGTGCCATGGTTGCCTTGGACCCTTGGTTCCAGCCTATTATTAAAATGGAGGATAAAAAGAAATTTCACTTGGTAAGAGTGACCTGGCGATCTCAATCTCAGTATCAAACAAAACCTTAGGCAATTTATGTTTATGAAGTATCAGAGTATATGTATCGAGTGTATTGAAAGCTTCACCTAAGCTATTGTAGTTACCGACTGTTAAGTTAGTTTGGGATTAGTTGAGTTAGTTAGGCAGTCACTAAAGATTTAACTCGTGGGTTAAAATATTTAACTCGTGTATTCAGTTTAGTCTTGTAATCATTTCCTAAAGATCCAATTAATGCAGTCATATTCATTTTCTCAGAAATTTGGTTTCTTCAGTTCTTTCATTTAGAAGATGTGAAGTACTATCAATTACACTGTCGGAATTCTACCATGTCAAACTTGCTGAACGCTGATTGATTGGAAGGGTGGTATCCCAAAAGTTTTCTATCTCTAATTTAACATGTTAACAATTACATAATAAAGCAATGTGCGGTATATGCATATTAAGACTTCAGACCAATAAACATTACCAGCTTTTAAACAATGAGGGTTTTTTCACCCATTAGGGAAGGAAACAGAAACTGGACATGTCATGCTAATAATAGGTCATTATGATGTCATTTGGAATGTTAATCTGAATAAGTATTGTTAGAAATTATTAACTTACAGGAAATGTGGGATTATGATAATCATCCTTATAAACAGTGTCAAGATCATGGAAAATTCTATGCTCGGGTGTATCATACCGGCCATCACAAAGATCTAGACCACCTATAAATGCAGTTATCTTCCGATGGTTGCCATGTGCTTGAGTATCAACGATCACACATTTCTGATGGTGTGTAAAAAGCGTTCCAACAACCTGAAGTTTGGTGCAACCTAATATAGTCAACAAGTCTTCCAATTTTATTTTAAATAAAACAATATCTTTTCTTTCAAAAATTCCGGTTGGGACTCACAAAAAAGACAACTATTGATTGCACATTCCTTTTTTTGTTTTCAACTATAAGGCCATACAAAAGTAAAGGATGGCAACCAATCTAGTATCAGGCTGTTGACATTATAAGGATTGAGGCAAAGAAAGAGGAATGCATGGATAAAAGAGATGGTAATATTCTCATATAATTTGATGTGATATGCTGTGATAAAAAAGACCAAGCATTAAGCTCTACTTATATCAGTAGAAGATGTTGTATTCTTTTCTAAACTAGAGTATCTCTCACGAGAGCTACAACATATTGGTTTACTGTATTCTAATTAAATATATTGAAAAAAAATTATATAATGAAAGATAAAAAACTAATACTAAGACTTAATCCATATCATGAGATATTTTTATATATTTTAACAATATTAATGCGAAGATTCACGAAGTTTATCCTGTGCATTGGAATAGACCACCCCCCTCTCTCATGTTCGATTTTCACATGATCTCGTGACATGAAAAATTTTGTTTTTGCGTGTGAAAATCTCATATGAGAGTATCCAATCCATCCTGTATGGCTGTAAATATATTAAAACTAGAGTGATAATATTATGAAAGGATGGAAAGAATGATAAAGTATGCAGAACTTTGTAACAGAAACATAAAAAGTCTAGGAAAGCTACTAAACCATAGCATAAAGCATGCCTGCTGCTTGAAAATGCTAAGCTTACTGCTGGCATATCGAGGCGACAACACACATGTGACTGAAGAATGTTTGAAAAACTTTCGAGTTTCTTCATCATGAGTTTGCATTATTCCATTCTGCAACCAAAATATTCACTCGTCAGGTTCGGCAAAACTCAACAAACAGCAAATGAAACTTGGAAGTATGCCAAACAAAGTAAAAATGCCCAAAGAGCCAAACAGTATCTCTGTTCAAGCAACTTATATGTATAAAACTCATTAACAGTAAAAAAATAATGTAAAATAAAGGTGGCAACAGCTGAGTGCAGACTTGTTAACATGAATGAAAGCATCTGTCACCAGGTATTTAAATTTAGATTGAAGATCCAGAATGAAGTATATTCCAATTTAAATACTGAACTTCGGTTTTAAAGAATCATCAAACCCTTCCTATAAGGTACGGTTATGGTAATAGGATTCAAGTAATCAATCACTTTTGGGCCTGTTTTGAATGACTTATATGAGTTTATCTACTGGCATAAGCACTTGTGACTCTTTTTGAAAGAGTTTATGTAAATAACTTACATCATGTCTATAAGTTATTTTCGGCTAATTTTCATAAATTATTTAGGATAGCTTATGAAAACAGGTTTATATAAAAACAGCTTGACCTTATTTAACCTTATGTTATAAAAATAACTTATACATAACCGTTTATATTATAAACTCTTAAGTGGTTTAGCCAAACAGGGCTGATAGTGACCATAAAAGTTTTTCCCTTTTTGGAAAAAAGGAAGTTAATATCAAACCACTCAAATACATACCATCCTCCTTTCAATCCTAGAATCATGAGCAGAAATTCATGAAAACCAACATAAAAATTATTGAAAAAACCTAATGAATCTATCATTTTCACCTAAATTAAAATAATCAGTACGAATACAAACAAACAAAAAAACTAGAAAGTACCGTCTTAAAGAAAAATTTGTTGTGCGAAGTTTTATCATCCCAAACCAACATTAAAACTCTCAAACCTTCTTGTGATTTGTACTTGAGTAATTCTCCCAAATTCAAATTTCCACCACTAGGTAAGGGTTTGGTTGGTTCTCTAACAAGCTTCACCTTATGGTAGATTGACCAACCAACAATATATACCATATGATGCGCTTCCAATATCGCATGACAAATATCTTCCCAACACTTCCCATGTTGAAACTCAACGCCATCATCCAATTTAATCCCCGGCAACATTGAATCCGGAACATGGGCGTCTTGATACAGCGTCACCGCTCCTCCACGCCGAACCGGAAAATACGAATCCCGAACCACGAACCGATCAGGTTCGGGCGCCAAACCGGAGCGAAACAGAGGACTATCATCACATCTCGTGAATTTCATTTCAAGACGAACGGCGCAATCAGGTTTTGGAGTTTTACCGCACGGACCTATAATCGGAAACCAATCGCTTATATCTTCACCTGATAAGATTCTCTTAGCAGAAACGGTTGCGATTCCGATTAAATCGGCACCGAACATGTCATTATCTTTCACGTAGAATTCAACTTGTGAAACAGGATGAGCGAGAGGGATTTTGAAATGTTCTTCCCATTTAGGTGATTGCGAATTGGAAATAACGCGCGTGCGTGCCACCGTGGCACCGGCGAGACAAACGGTGACGTATGGATCGCTTGTGATTATCTTATGGTGATGATGACGTGGCGGATGGTTTTTACCTTTACCACCTATAGAAGCACTGCATGCGTTAATAGCGGAGAAGAATCTTCGAAAACGCTCGGAGAACATGTCCATGTTAGGTAGAAAACGAGCTTCAACGATTTTTAAATGGAGGTTACCGTGAAGGTAAATGACGGTGGGGTCTGATTTATGAGTCATTGTTGTTATTTGTGAATGAGAAATTTAGAGAAGAAATGTGATAGGGAGCGTTGTTGTTGAATAATGAGGAAACGCTCACTATCACGGGTTGCCGTTACGGAGGACTAAAGACTACAGCATTGTTATGATGATTTCTCCGGCGGAGAAATGGAATGGCGTTTCTGCTGTAATCCGGTATGAATAATAATGTGATCAATGGATTGCAAAAAAGGTATTAGAGGTTAAGGTGGCGGGAGAGAAAAAGGTAGCAGGATTAGCGTCTTGTTTTCCTTTTTTGGGTACAAATTAGCGTCTAATTTTGAACTTAATTAATTATAAGCATCGGTAGGTAGCGGGAATTGGAACTGTTCTCTCAATATCCCTCTACATATTTTTTTAAATATATTTTTTGTTATTTATGTTTTATTTAATATTCTTTTAGTTCTTTATTTTTTTAATTTTTTTAAATTTCTTATATTTTATTTTAGTTATTTGTTGTTTATTTATTAATTGCAATTATTATTTATATTTCACAAAATTATATAAATCTTTTTTATTAAAGATTAAAATGACTTTTATGTAAAAGATAAAAACAAATAAAAATAAATAATTAAAATGAATAAAAGATGAATAAATGAAATAGATATTAAATAAAAATAATGAATTAAAAATATTAAAATTATATTTTAATCTTTTTTGAAGGTAAATGACGGTGGGGTCTGATTTATGAGTCATTGTTGTTATTTGTGAATGAGAAATTTAGAGAAGAAATGTGATAGGGAGCGTTGTTGTTGAATAATGAGGAAACGCTCACTATCACGGGTTGCCGTTACGGAGGACTAAAGACTACAGCATTGTTATGATGATTTCTCCGGCGGAGAAATGGAATGGCGTTTCTGCTGTAATCCGGTATGAATAATAATGTGATCAATGGATTGCAAAAAAGGTATTAGAGGTTAAGGTGGCGGGAGAGAAAAAGGTAGCAGGATTAGCGTCTTGTTTTCCTTTTTTGGGTACAAATTAGCGTCTAATTTTGAACTTAATTAATTATAAGCATCGGTAGGTAGCGGGAATTGGAACTGTTCTCTCAATATCCCTCTTTATATTTTTTTAAATATATTTTTTGTTATTTATGTTTTATTTAATATTCTTTTAGTTCTTTATTTTTTTAATTTTTTTAAATTTCTTATATTTTATTTTAGTTATTTGTTGTTTATTTATTAATTGCAATTATTATTTATATTTCACAAAATTATATAAATCTTTTTTATTAAAGATTAAAATGACTTTTATGTAAAAGATAAAAACAAATAAAAATAAATAATTAAAATGAATAAAAGATGAATAAATGAAATAGATATTAAATAAAAATAATGAATTAAAAATATTAAAATTATATTTTAATCTTTTTTTAGTTAACATAGGTTCTAAGGGATGGGGTTACTAATTTGAGGTTAGTTTAGAGATCAAATATTCTTTTTTGGACTAGAATTTACTCTTTTTAATTTTAAATATAAGATAAAGTAAAATAAAAATAATTGATGTAATATAGCTATTTTTTTGTATATTTAAGATCATAAAAAAATATCCTTTTCTGAACATAGCTTTTGTTGACTTTATATATTTGAGGCACCGATGATAGATCTCAAAAGTAAAAAGTCTTCCTTAAATATATACGTGAATACTTATTAAAAATATTTAAAAAATTATTCTTTTTTCACAAATTTTTAATTTATTAATACTTTAAAGTACTTTTCGTAAAAAAACATTAAAATACTTGTTATTATTTTAGATTATTTTTACTTTAACTTGATATTTGTTATCTTTTAACATAGACTTATATCAATATTTTAATACTACGTTTGTGTCTATTATAGTTTCATTTTTTAATTGTTTTGAAATAGATAGAATGGGCATTGGCAGAGTTTGACTTTTGAGTTATAATTTAATACTATAATTTTGATATAATAGTTTTGAGATGCAAACAATTTGATTTTACTATTGATAAATATACTGATCAAGATCTTGGAATGAGATCTGGCGCTGGCAGCTCTGCAGCAGCCAGTCCCAGTCTGCGAGCCTGCTGGCAGCAGCATGTTGTGGTAGGTTCCAGCCAGAGAACGATATAAATGCAACGTGGACACATCCTCCTCTCATTGTTCGAATTGAGTTGGTATTAGTATTTGTATTTGAGATGCGGAAGGTGCTTTTGTGATATCAAAAACAGTTTGGTTTCCTCACTTGGTCTCGGTTGACATAAGATAAGCGACATGACTTCTCCTTGTTTTGGATTGGGCGCATGAACTTCAGCTAGCTCTTGTAGATTTCGAGTTTGATTCAAAAGGTATTGTTGATTTTTTCCATAGTTCAAAGAGATATGTCACAGAATTTGGTGGCATTGTAATTGAAGACTGTTCAGCATCACTTTATTTGTTAGAAACTTTGTGTTAAATACATTAAGAGACAAACTATTGACATATTTTACTTATCACCTTGTAAGAACGATTTCATCTCTTGTTAATTTCCACATCTTCCGTAAATATTTTTATTTGTATCCAATATATTATCATAAATAATATGCTTTAAGCAACTTTCAATAAAAAAAAAGATATTGGCATGAGATTTTATCATTAACAATAATAGCAAGCATGTTGCTAACTAATGAAGTTTGGATTTATTTTCTTCCAAATTTTAAATAATAACTACGATTTAATTATGTATGACAACTAAATAGATGGAAACGAATTTTGACTATCAGTTCCACTTAAAAAACTTACTCATATTCCAAACTCTATCTAATTTAAATATTAAATATTAAATCTTCATTTTCATCTTCAATTCAATCGATTTTTTCACTTTATAGTTGCCCTCATTCCATATATTTAAAATAATAAAATTTAAAACTATATATATTTATTATAATAAATATAATTATTAAAATATTAATTAAAATTTCAATTGAGAATTAATTTAAATTATAATATTTAAAAATATTAAATAAAAATGAATGAATATAAACATATATAACATTAAAAAAATAATATAAAAATATCAATGAACCGATGTGTACCAACACTCCCTCCGTGTCCCCAACTTAGAATTTCATACAAAATCCACGCATGATCAAATTGTCATCTCTGATCATAATACAACTCCAACCCTGAATATAAAATCAATAATTAAAATACTTAATAAAAATAAAATTGTTAATGATTGATATTATTTTTTTAAGTTTGTTCTTCGTAAGAGAGAAATAGTTTATCTTTCCAATCCACAGTCTTTTATATTTATTGTGTTAAAAAATAGATAAAATAATTGAAGACATTTTGATAAAATAAATTATTAATCTAAAAATTTAAAGAGAAACCTATAAAAAAAATGAAAAAGTAAATCTCAAGAGAGGTCCATATAAATTTATCAAAAAGAAAATATCAACTAGTAATAATTAATACTATATAGTATTCCATGCATTTCATTAACATATAAGTAATTACATACATACACGGCTTGCACATCTGATAACTGCCTCCAAATTGTTTAGACAGCAAAATATGAATGACAGCAAAAATCAAAATTTACTCGTGTGTCGTTGGATCTAAAAGCCAATACAAATTACAAGTAAACATGATGCTACTAGTACGTAATAGAAAAGGTTATCAAATATTTACTTCTTGGAATATGCTTATTCAACATCTTTCTTCCTCAGGACAAAGCACCTACATAGAGAAAGAAGGGCTCCACTTTGAGCAATATTCAGTATTCACTATCTTTTAGATTAGGGGTCCAATCAAGTATGTTCATCTAACTCAAAATGGGAGGAACCACTCTAAGCATCATACTCTGAATAAAAGATACCATCTGCAATCAAAACTCGATCATATAAATAGCCATATGGAAACACATGAAAATAAAGCAAATGGAACCAAAACATGCTTCAATGTTATAAGACTATGCAGAGTAAAACCAACAGCTTTTTGATACAGTGCCAACTAGCTTGTATTAAAAAAAGCACACCAACGAGTTAGATCCATGATTGTATTGTATAAACAAGTATAAACAGAGAGAGCATTGAGGTTTATATTGCAATTTATCTATTAACACGATACTAAGGTCTAGTTGTGGATTTTGTTGGAAGATTACAAAAATCCAACATCATAATATTTGAAGTATTTGACATGGATATGTGTGGCTGAGGTGGATACCGTTTTGAAGTGTCCATGTCAATATACTATAAAGTTACTTTCAAGTTGAGTTCCTGTATTCTGTGAGCGTATTACCACAGTTAAGCACCATCAGATTCCGGCTATTACAATCGATGTATACCAAGGTAATTCATTTAGATCACAAGAGAGAACTATACAAATATGGAGAAAAAAATCAACAACATATTGAAAAAAAATAAACAGATAGAGAGAATGGAGAACTTCGATTAAAGTTCTTACCGAAGCAATTCCAATACACATTATACTGAAGCCAGGAAAGTCAAAAGGTGCTTTTTCAGATAGAAAGAGAGCTGAAAATTGAGAATAAGTGCTTGTTAATAATTTTAAGTGGAAGTATGAATCTAATAGGACATAATGGCTTTTCACTCACCCGTTAATGGAGAGAAAACCAAGGGAGAAACAATTTGTGCAATTGAACATATGCCTGAGATGCAACCCTGAGCTCTTCCCTGAAAGTAGCAGACAAGTGAGAAAAATAATTTAACTGAATAGATTCTAAGCAGTCTAACAAGAATAAAAAAAAAGAGATTAAAAAGCATTCACTCGTGCAAAACTAAGCTATTTTGCATCCATTTGAAGTTGACTAAATTTTAATCGATGTTTTCCTCTTAGTGTGTTTTCCGGTGCCATTTGAATTTGATATGCATGCCAAAAATAATATCAGTTGAAAAAAAGAAGAAAGAAATCACATGCATTGTTTAACTCAAACAGGCCTACATTAACATTTCACTATTGTCATAATACCGACAAATGAAGACAACAGATACATCACGCAAACTACATTCTCACATGCCAAATCAATCAACATTATAACAACTCATAGAGACCAACTTGTACAATATTATTTATGTAACTTTGACTTTTATATCTCAAACAGAACAAAATCAAACTAATTTAAGCCATTTAAATTTGACACTATCAATACAAACAAACAAACACAAAATAAATCCAATTTAGTTGGAACCACTTCTGAAGAATTTTAATCTCAATATTTCATTTACCAAGTTTCATGCCAATCAGCCAAGTTCAAGCTAGTATACTTTCAAAAGAAACTGATTGATGATGAAATTGCAGTCATTCCTCTTGAATAATCAATGGGCTATTTTTTTTAAAATTGTAAGGTACTCTTTAAATATCATTCACCGCATTGCATAACTTTTAACAATTTCTCTATTTAAATTGACACCTTGCACCTGGACAAGAAAACTCAAGTTTCATACTATTTCAGCAGGTACTACAAAAAAATTGCACAAGAATGTTAATGCACAAGTTCGGATCCCACATTAAAAGCTACATGTGTTATAAGCTAAAGCAGCATTTAATAAAACCTTTCTCGTACCTCATAAAACATTGATGTGTATTCAGTCCATGAAAAAAGAACTGCCCCAAAGCATAAGACATTTATGACTTCAAATATTCACTAACCCCGAAAATAAATAAGTCAATCAAAACAAAATCTTACTAATAATATTAATTATCACCCAATGATTAGCTAAAATGACTTGCAACTTCTTTTGAGGTGTTATTACTATGAATTTCCAATTGCTTATTTTAACACCTACTGTTTATTAATTATATAGATTATAATCAACATAACTAACATTTATAAGTCTGCAGATTAAGTAAAATTTCAGATTTGTAACTAGAATCCATCCCTTCATATTGTGAAACCTTACAACAGCAATAGTAACGTTTTCTTGCTAGGTGCAATCGGCTATATAGATCATTACACTTCCAAATTTGTAAATCATGTTTATACATATACTGTTTAAATTTAAATCCCCTTGAATGATTTGACCAATAGTTTCTCTTAATCTCATTTGAACTCTATATTACAGTATGCACTAATATCCACCATTCAATCTACTCTTGGGCCTTTTACATGTCTTCTCCATGTATGCACAAATATTCTAAGACAAGATTATAATACCTTTTTCCAAAATAGACATTATCCTAACTTTCTCTTAATGAATTTTTTTGCAAGTCTATATTTGCTTAGTATCTTCTCCAAAATAATGCTTGAATTAACCTACCTCTACAACATCCAAAATATTACCACTTTACCGGTGTCCAGTACTATTAACATGATATGCCTTGATGTTTATTGTAAGGGCTTTCTTTTATTATATGAAATATCTTTTCGTGCCAAAATTGAAAATAAAAATGATACCTGCTCATGGGGATCAACTTGTTTAGACACAATACTTCGTATCTACAAAATGAAAAAGTAAATTACTCAATTATGTTCTGAACAAATAACTCATTGTTGGTCAAAGGGGAAAATCTATTTAAAGGATAATAAAAAAGAGGAAACAAACTCACACATGGCTGAGAAAAAACAAACAAAATTGAGAACATTGCAGCAGCATAAGGGACCTGTCAGCATGTACACCTTAGCAGTTAATACAACAAAAAAAGAGAAGACACAAGTGAAAAGGGATACTAGAAACATACATAGGCAAAAATAATCAAATAAAGTATGCAAGTTTCACTTAT
This sequence comes from Cicer arietinum, assembly GCF_000331145.2. Lineage (NCBI taxonomy): Eukaryota > Viridiplantae > Streptophyta > Magnoliopsida > Fabales > Fabaceae > Cicer > Cicer arietinum. The sequence goes on along the minus strand of NC_021164.2, from coordinate 77,679,859 downwards.
AATTTACTACATACTAAACAATACTTAACAGAGATAAACTTGTAACTAGCAATAGAGTAGCAAAAGACATACCCAGGAGGACCATGCTATGCTGTAAAGGAACATCTGCATTCAATTTAATATTACTAAATTAGAACTTTAAGTGCGTATTTTCAAATAATTTCACAAAAGGCAAAACGCTTACATGTACACAGTGAAAAAATAGTCCAATCGAAAGAAGCCTTGCCTCACCCAAAGTAGGGGCAAAAATAGGCATGAGAAGAAGCTGTGATCATCAATGTTCAATATTTATATTTACCATAAAATCAAAGAAACTAAATATTTGTACAGGACAAAGGCAAACTAAATACAGTTGGCACTTGACAACTAAAATAAAGCCTTGCAAAAATTACCTGTGACACAGTCCCTGCAATACCAGAAATGACCATTAAGTCAGCAAAATGATTCTTATCAAAATGAAACCGAGCCTTTAAGTAATACTGCGCAAAAAGAATAAAGGGTTATTGCAGACTAAATTTGACTTGATAGTTCTAATCATGTAAAAACAGTTTTATCATGAACTTGTAAAAGAGTAAATATAATAACACATTTCATAAGGACATGGATCCTCCACAACGAAAAAGGTAAGAGACATAAGAAATTGAACAATGGTAAATTGTTAGTTAAAGATATTGAGAAGTTTATAGCACAATATGGCTATAAACAGACAAGAGAGATCTAATGGTTGAAGATACATAAATACAATAAGCTTGGATATTGGATACATTGGGTTGAACAGGGAAGTTGGGTTATTATCGTGAATTAATGATAACAACCCAAATAATATGAATAAGCATCACTTTATGCTCCAACAACAACATTGAACCATAACCATTTACCAACACTAAAGCTCAAAAATCAAAAGAAATCGAGGTAATAAAATATATGATAACAAAACTATATGATAAAACTCGAACATGTTACAAAACTTTAAAGAATAAGAAGGGAGAAAATCAGAAAATACCATCATTGAACCATGAAGGCCAACATCTGCAAGGTTGCTGAAGAATGCAACAATTGCTGCTTGGGTTATAGTCAAGCTGCAAATTGAAGTACACATGTACAGTTATCATGACATACATAAACTAAAATATTTATTCATAAAGATGTGATAATTGTTCTACAAACATCAAATCGGCAATACTTAATATTCAACTTGCATACATTTATCTTCATGATAGTCAATGTATAGAAGAGGTTTGATTCCAAGCATATCACATGTAATTTGGAAAAACTAGTTAGTAATTACACAATTTTTTGTTGCATAGTTACACGAATCTCATTTCATAGTAACAATGTACAGGCCTCTAATATGGTCTTGGTCAATGGTGAACCTCATCAAATCAACTTGCTACCACAGGTTTTATCTGTGTTTCTATCAATTTGCAACAATGTTAAGCTTTCTAAATACCAACAAAAAATTGGATTAACTTGTTATGCCAAGGTAACCTCAAGGGTCCACCTTTAAACCTTTTTTAAAGAGTAAGTTTGAACGGAGTATTTTGGAGGGAAGGATTTATTTTTCTTTTCTTAATTAAGAAAGCTATGTTTCTAAAATTAAATTGTGATTAAAATAATATCCGATCATCTATAATGTTTTTACACCAAAATATATATTAAACCCTCCAAAACCCTCAATAGTTGTCCTATAAGTACAGTTCAATTGATAGCTGTAACGACATGTAACGACATTGATATGTAAGAGTCTGGACTCGACCTCAGGATTCCTTCCACATTAAGGTGCGTGAGTCTAGTTTCTAGAGTAGAGAGTTTGGCCACACAAAAAAACTCAATAGCTAAAATGAAGTTATGGTAAATTCTATTGTTTGTTTAAATACTTATTCCAATCTATAATGCATTAGTGCAAAACATGCAAATAAAATTTATTCCAAAAAAAAAAAGGAGAAGGCTGAGAAGTTTACGAACAAAAATTGCCACACCTACTATTAAGGAATGAAGTTAGATCCTGCAAAGAACGCAACGCATTCAACAATTGCATATTGCTTTTCGATTTTGCAATGATTTTAGAAGTTGAAGGCTCTCCCTCTGAAATGATTGGTGTACAGAGGCGATGATTTCCATCGATGACTGAATCCCGAAGGAAAATTTGCATGTACACTGCTCCGATCACCGCAACAAAAGTGGAAACCTTATTATTGAAAGAGAAAAACACAATTGATTAAAAAGAAATTAATTCGGAATTAGTGGTAATTAGATAGAGAAAGAAGCATTAATTAAAGAAAATCACCTGAAAAGTTTGAGCAGTGGATAGAAAACGAGCTGCTAGGGTCCCACAGACGAATGCAGAAGATCCTATTCCTGAAAGAATTCCAAACGCAGAGCTTCGTCTACCTTCTGGAACGTTATCTGCCTAAGTATATATATTAAAAAAAAAAAAGTGATTGAAATGAGAAATAGTATTATAGTATAGTATAGTATAGTATATAAATAGAATTTCTGACTAGTATTTATATTTGAAGAAATAGAAAATTGTGACTTACGACGTAAGCTAGAGCGAGGCAAGGAACGCAACCATCGCAAATCATGTTAATGAGTATCTTAAATACGTAGTAGATGTAGAAGAATGTTTTCGTCCTGCTGTAAGCTAATATGCCTGTATCAAATCATTTCATAGTTAGGGTGCATTACAATTATTCTTTTTAGGTTGTTTCTATATAAAAATATCACATTCAATTAAAAGTACCTAAGGGGATAATCATGAGGCTCATAGGGACCGTGAGAATGGCCTTCCTCCCATACTTATCTGAGAGATTACCCAAGAGTGGCATCATCACAAGTGTTCCCACTCCTATTATCTGCACAAATCACATATTTATTCACCCATACTTCAAATTATGATGCATGTAGTTAAAATTTTAATTTAATTATATCAACTTTTTAATTTTAGTTATATTTCATTTTTAAATAAAGATTTCATTTATATACATCATTACAGAGTCAATCAATTATGATCAATAAATTAATTAAAATAATTTATTTTTAATATAATTACTTTTAAAATTTTACACATTATTAATTATAATATGAACATAAAAAATGAATAATGTGCACGTGAATACATGTTAAACTTTTGGCATTGCAACCATTTTTTTATGCAATTTTGACTTTTGACTAAAACACTTACTATTTTTGTGTAACGTAATCAGAAGACCAAACAAAACATACTAATATTTTATTTTATAGATAAATATTAGTATTTAGTTTGTAACAGATTGAATCATGATTATATATCCCCATGTTAAAATTAAAACTGATACTATTATTTTAAATTATTAATTAAAGTATCAACAAGATAAAAAAATATACTACTACATTTCTTCTTTTTTTGTCTAATTATTTCTTCTCCACATATGATTTTTTTGTTGTCAAAATACTCCATAGATATATAGTTGGAATTTTTGTAAAGTGAATCGAGTAGTCATTTTATATTTGCTTCAGCTTAGTAACATTTGTGCTTAATAGAATTATATATCTATTTATAATTGTGAATTTCTTCTCTCATCCCATGTTTTTTTCAAAACTCACCAATTTTTATTTGTATTGGTTAATTTAAAAATTTATTTTATTTAAATTGACCGATCTATATTATTCGAGTGCATGGGAAAGTAGAAGAAGAAAACACATTTACATTTTGATATTTCCATGGGCCCGATACAAGTCGGACACTACCTACGCTTGATCCAATAAGTAGCTCAGTTTTAACAGTCCATTTTGACCGGAAACTAGCAACAGAAAGCAGAACAAAATTGCCTCGTAGACCCCACAAATTATATTCTAAACCCTCCCCTAAAAAACTCCAAGAATTACCCAATTTTCTTTATTATTAGAGATGAAAATATAATCTGCATCTGCGGATATCCACCTAAATCTATTTGATTTAGGTGGGAAAAATCTATTTTGATAGGGTGGACGGGTTTGGGGTGATGATATTCACCCCGCACTTGCACCCGAACTCGTCCCGCAACTAATATTATAGTAACTTTTTTTAATTTTCTATACATATACATACTAAATATACTTAATATTTTTTAAAATATTAAAAATTATAATTTTATCTCTATAGAAAATAATTTTTTATTTTATTATTATCTAATAATAATTATTTTATTATATTAATTATAACAGATATAATTTTTAAATTTATAATTTTATATATATAAATGGATGCGGGTATGGGCGGAGAAACTCAAACCTCATTGCGGACGGGGATGGAGGATTAAATTCCACACCTGCTATGAAACGAATGCGGGTGCGGCTTTTCTTCGATTAGTCGGGTGCAGAGGTGGAGGAGACAAAATATGTCCCCAACCCGCTCTGTTGTCGTGCCTATTTAAAGATATATTCGATTATTTATTTAAAAATTTCAAAATAAATAAACTTTTAAGTATGTTAACATTTTTAAATAAGTAATCAAATATATCTTTAAATAGTTTAACGAGATAATATGTCAATGAAATTAAGTTATGTTTTGATATTTAACATGACATTTAAAAAAAAATATTATTTTATATACATCCTACTTCTATTATATTTTATAATAATACTTTTATATACGTCAAAAACTAAATTACTAAAAGTTGAATATCTAACAAATAAATAAAAATTTAATATAATAATTATAATAAAAAAATATTATTTATATTTATTTAAATAGATCGATCTATATTTAAAAAACTTATTATATGAGATATAATCAAACTTTTTAATTAGACTTTGTCCGAAATTTTAGTGTATGTGTGTTTAAAAGAAAATTTTAGTTTCACATAAATCTAATTTCGAATTTAAATTTAAAACATATTATCCATTTTAACATCAATTGAACTAACCGAAAGTATTTATTGGATTGATAGAATGGAATTTTTTACCGTAAGTATTAAAACACTAGATAAAAGCTCCTATATTATTATTGCTAAGAAAGAAGTTTCCGTTTGTGTACTCTTTTGTCTCTTGTATGTGAAATATTTTTAGCCCACTATTGTCTGCTATTGACAAAGGACATAGAAGAGTTGTCCATCCAAATAAAACCACATGAGAACACATAAGAAGACAATAAAATCAATAAAGATAGAAAAACCACGAACACTCGAGGAAAAAGCAAAGCTATAAATCACACACAAACGTCCAAGTAGTGGGCCAACATAAGTCAGTTTTAAGTTAATGAAAATGAGAGCCAAATTAATTGATTTGATGAGAGCCAAATTAAGACTACGAAACTAGAAGGAAAGTTCTTTGGTTGTGTAGGGACAAATTTACCTAAACAGGCAAAAGGACGTGATAACTCATAAAGTTTGCTTTTTATTTTCCTCAATCAATTAATGGGGTTATTTTTGTAGGACCAAACCTATAAAATAATCATTGCTAATTAATTTCACTAATTTGGTACCACAAAGGAGCGGGAATTAAACCATTCTTTGATTATATTTTTTCAAAAACACAATTTAAGTAATTTTAAAAATCATAGTATTTGATATATACTAATACCAATCATTAGCAACTAACACTAAATGTATGTTTTTGACATAATTTGTTTTGATAATAATCATATCATTTATTTTCTTATGAAAAGTTAGTTAATTTGAAAATTATGGTTTTCTTTCCAAATTGTCACTGAGGTTTGATTTTATATAAAATTACAATTTTATATTCTAATTTTATTACGATAAAGAAAAATTAGGAAAATTTTGATATTTTATATTATAATTTTTACCGATAATAATCAAATTTTAATATTTTCTTTCAAAAACATCACAGGCTTAATTTTGTACGAAATCATAATTTTATATCTTTGCTTTATTAATTATGAAAAGGAAAAATGAAAATTAACGCTCCATTAGAAAAACATTTCTTATTATATATTTGTTGTACAATGTATATCTGAATTTTTTTAATACTTTCATCAATAATTGAATTGAATAAAAACTCAATTTCACTAACAATCTCTATATGAATTCAATTGTAAACAAAACTCCATATAAAGAGACCCTTAGTTGCATCTTTACATATGAATAATGAATAAAGGTGAAATTACTTACGGTCAAAATAAATAAATAAAACTACAATATCAAACATCGCCACTCATGATCATTTATCTATTCTACGACAACTTAATTAAGATGACATGAAATGCAGTTACTTAAAAGTAATTGTGTATCACCTTCCCTTTGTTAAAACTTCATAAAAAAGATTATTTGTTAGTTGTTCCTAACTTTGTTTTTTATTTTAATAGATAAAAATATATATTGTAAATAAACAAGTTCAGATTCTCAAAAATAATAAAGGAAAGGGAACATAGTTCATCATATAAAATGATTAAAGTATCTAAGAAATGACACAACACATGCAATTTAGTGAAGTATATAACAAGAAACACAAAATCATATATAAAGCATAAAATGAATGAGTGAAGAGAATATTATTTGTATAATTGATATATTGATGAAAGTAATAATTACCGCTTGTTGAAAACCAGTGAGGTAGATGGCAATTGAGCATTCATCTTGTCCAGGACAAAGTGCAGCCATTGTGACATCGGTGATAGCTGGATGCACCATGAATGTGGAGAAGTTATGGAGAAACACAGTCATGAAGAGATGGCTCAAACCATACAAATTCAATTTCTCCATAATTATATTCTTTGTGTGTGTCTTGCATGGAAAGCCACCACCCTCAATATATATATAACTCCATCGATACAATATTCACTTTCTTTTTAATTATATTCACTTATAAGCGCCATATTTTAATTTTTATTTATTTATATTATACATTAATAATGTAATTAGTATATGTGTACGGGGCCTCCAGCCAAATCATAAGTGTAGTGTACTCATGCGATTGCTTTACGTGATATCTCGCCACTGCGCATGTTAATTTATTTATTTTTATTTATTTATCGTCTTAATCCGTGCTATTTAAGTGAATTTTAATTTGAGTCTTTCAATTTTATTAATTTCATTCACACCATTTGAGATTTCTTTGGTTTTATTCTTTAAAAATAAAATATGTAAAATATTAAGATTAAGCATGTAAGAGAATAATTTTTATATTGATTAAATGAGAAAAATAATTACAATAATAAATAAAGTTTATATATTTAAATTTGAATAATTAATTTCTAAGTAGAGTAACTAATTTATAATTAAAACATAACTAAAGTAACTAATTTATACTTCACTTGAGCATCTCACCATCACTCTGTTTAGACGAAAAATTAAAATCAAAGAATTTCAAATGATGAGAATGAAACCTAAAGAAAAAAAAATAAAGGACTCAAATAAAAATGTGCTAAAAAATGATCAGGACTAAAACCATAAATAACTCAAAGTGTGTGTCAATCTTAGGATAAACTCGCACAAACTAAGTATTGACACAATGGAAGCATAGTTTAAATATTGTTCAAATATAGTTGAATTCGTCAGACTAACTTATTTTACCTGATATTTTAAGTGGAGTTACTGAAGATTTGAACATGTTTACCTAAGTTGGTATGTCCAGTTTAACCCACTAAAATAATAGGTCGAGCACGAGGGCGGATTAGCTCGTTTAGTTGCAACACATAACCTATTTTTTTATTAATTCAATCAACCTTAAATTATCCCATCGATTTATCCAATTCAATTAAAAATCTCAACTCAAATTAAAAGCTACGAATAAAGATATGAGTTTTACATATAAGGACAAAAAGAATTGAACTATATAGCCTTAATGAGTGCGTTAATACATTATGAAGGTGAGAATATATATTTTCATATTGTTAAAGGAGAGCTAGATTCTATAGTATAAACTATAATACATTTCTTTAATTTTATACTTTTTTATTTATAATTAATATTCAGTAACAATAAGTAGAATATAATAAATAAAAAATTGGATTGTTTAATATTAATGAATTTATTTTGAGACTTTTTATAGTAGGTATTGATGACTTTTTTGAAATTTAGCTTTGCTAATTAATTGTGGTTATATTTAATATTTTAATTTTTAATTTTTAAATTAACCCACAAATCCAACACAGTACCGAGTAATATTTTCAACTCGACCACCTTAATTAGTTTACTTTATCTCGCTTTTTAACAGACTAATTACAGACTAAATAGCATTTTTCAGTTTACTTTACCGTTTTATGTGAAACAACTTCGTCATCTTTAACTTAAAATCAGTAATGATTTAATAAAAAAATAAAAAGCAGTCGTGGTAAAGATTTTTAGCCACAGAGCTGAACCACACAATTTTTTGTTAAGTGTATTATGCGTAGCTTCTAAGCTAAGATAATGCAGATAGCTTTATTAAAACAAAACAAAACAAAATAGATAATACAAACTGCCACTTACGTCTTGAAGCGTACAAGTCTTCAACTTCAATTGGTAATACGACAATGTCCAATTGGCCCAAGGCCCAAGCTCAATGTCTGCAGAGAACTTTTGAGACCTAAGCTTAAAAAATAAAATAAAATGGAGACTCAATGCGGCATAATTTCGTTCATATAATAGTTCTGTTCCTTTTAATATTTAAATATATAAATTAAATTAAATATTTTAAAATTCATTAAAAGTATTTTTGTAATGCAAAAGACTAGCACGCATTAATACATTTACACTATAAATAAATATCTTACAAAATAACATATATTATTTGTAGTATGATATTAGATCACTTAACATTTAATCATTTCATATTTATATTGACACTTATCTAATAAATTAATTATTTATTGTGATACTAATTTCTTAAAAAATATTTATTTTCAAATACAACAAATAAAAATAGCACTTTTCAAACATATTCTACATTCTTTTCAAATATACTCATAATTTAAATTGAATACTTTCTATTTCGAAAGAAAAACATTGAATATTTTCTAACAACAATGTTGTTAATTTGCATTCAAACAAATAAATGAAGTGGATTTTTTTTTGCTCTGCGACTAAATACACCCAAAAATAATCATTAATCACATGCACCAAATGTTGTTATGTTTTTTCTTATACTTGCAGTTGCAGGAGGTGTTGATGATCACCCTTCAATTCTATAGTAATTTTATTTTGCATTATTTTTATTTATTTTTACATTAATATGTAATTCTATTATAAAATTTTGATCAATTTCTATTACACTTTCATATTTTTAAATTAAATCAGAGTTGTAAGTAATAGAAATTTGAAATTATCTTGAAAAATATATCAATACATAATAACAATAGACACTAATGATCAACATTATTGTGGTAATGTCTTTCACAATAGATTGTTTATTTTTAAAATTTTACAAATTATGAAACTTATATAAAAAGAAATTATGATAGTATTTAACATATTATTTTTTGCTTCTGTCAAAAACACATTTTTTTCATTAACTATTTTTGATTCAATGTCTCTCCTTTAAACTTCAATTTAATAATCAACATCTCAAGTTTTTCTAATACATGGATATCCATGATAATACTAAAAGACACAGTATGAAACGTCACCCAAAAAAATTCAAACTACATTGAGTATGTGATGTCTACTCAATAGTTATCTACACCAATCCAAAAACATATTAACATATATTTTCGGCATTATCTTTATTTTATTTTAGCTTTACCTACTTAAATTGTTAGCATGATTTGTATATATTCATACATTTTATTTTATTCATATCTTGCCTTAATTTTTATTATGTCACACTTTGTGATTCAATACATATATTTTCTAATTGTTTAGCATTAATGATCATTAATATATATATATATATATATATATATTCTCTCTAATTCTTCTAATTATATATAAGGATGAGAATAAGCTATGTCGTCCGTCAGAGGCATATGATCTGGCCTACTTATGACCTAACCTGACCTAACATATTTAATGATCAGGCTTAGGCTTATAAAAAAGTCTATTATGCCTCACAGATCGACTTATATATTTTTTATTATTTATTAATGTTATTTTTTATTATTATAATAATAATATTATTTTCTATTTTAAATTCTATCAATTAGGCAATCACTCAGTAGTCATTTCATATTCGGTAGTCGTTCCATATTTGTTAGTCGTTCCATATTCGGTAGTCATTCAATTAGTCAATCACTCAGTAGTCTTTCCATATTTGTTTGAGAGGTAATAATGAGTGTGTTTGCTTCAGAAAAAAAAAATCTATTATTTAAAAACAAAAATTATGTTTTAGGGTTTAAAGGATGTTTGTTTTAGATTTTTTTAAAATTATTTTGTTAGAAAACTTATTTTTGGTTTAATATATATAGATATGTACATTGATATTGGTATGTGGAGAGCATCACGTGATATGAGTAGAGCATTTAAATATTTTAATATGAATAAGACTTTTAAATATGCTTTCAGGCCAGACAAAAATAAAAACCTATGATAGGCCGTAGGTCAGGGTCAGACTTAAAAAATTATACGTAGGCCAGACTCAGATTTTTTAAAGTCTGATCTGGTCTCACCTATTCTCACCTCTAATTGTGTGCGTATCACACACACTTTGCAACCAGTTAAATGTTTCTTTTTTATGTCAATCTTCATTATTATGATAATTAATTGTTATAAAAATATAAATATTGTAAATTAGTTATTCAATTAACAATTTATTATTTGTCCAAAAAAAAAAACATTTGATTTAAATTAATTCGTTATCAAAATAGACATCTAAAATATATCTCATGTAAAGGTCATCTAAATATTATTGTTGCATTATGGAGCCTATTCATTTTATTTTTGTCTTAAAAGAGATATCAATATGATCATAATTAATTAACATGACTCTCAGATTCTGGTTTAAATTCAAAACATGAAGTCAAACCTAACAATGTCGACATATATCACTTGAATTATGACTTAAACACATTATTCAAGACTACTAAGTGATATTAGATTTTAGTATAAAAAGTATAAATGCAACCTAAAAAATAGTGTCAAGTGTTGTGAACAAATTAAACTTAAACTAAAAGCAAAAAAATTACTAGTTTAAATTTATAATCTATGCATACACTATAAACAAAATCCGTGCATCAAATAAATAGTACATGTAACATCATTATTTGTAATAGATGATTAATTATGTTTTAATTATTTGAAAATATCTCAACAACCAAAAAACCACTTAGCTTAATTTTATTGTCAATGGCATTTTCTATTGAATTATTATAATATGCATTTTAAAATTAAAACACAACATATAAAAAATAAAAACTCAACCACAACACTAATATTTTATCAAATACTATACTGATATTGATTGTATGTTCAAATTTTGAATTAAGAATTTAAATTAGTGTATAAATATATTGTTTTCTTTGCATTTATTACTATAGAATATGGTATTTACGATCTTCAAAATATCATTTAATCACCATAGAATTAATAGAGTATACGTGACACTTACAAACGTCATTAAAACTTTAATGATATAATCGGCTATTACTACAAAATGCACTTATAATTGATATTTATTAAAATGACATATTCCAACTAAGACAAAAATAAATAATAATGTGACATATTTCAAACATATTATTACTATAGTATATAAAATTAAACACAATATTGTAACAAATATTATTCTAATTTGACAGATGTAATTGTCAAATTAAACACAATCCTGAAATGGAAATTTATATTATTTGACAATTTAATTTTAAATTTTAAATTTCTTAAATATCAATTATGGCTTTCCAAAACGATTGTTTTTGGGTACACACGCATCATAATAATATTTATGGTTATCTAAAACAATTTTTTTAGTAAAAAAATCGACATTTTTTTAAGAAATCTAAAACATATAACTATTACACTAATTATTATTATTATTATTATTTTTCATTTCAATGCACTCTTAATAATTTATTTATAAAACACGCTCTAATTGACATATATTAATAGCAACATATTCCTTGCTTATATAAATAAGAATAACTTATAAACGGAAATAATATGTCAAACGTAATACTGAGAATTTAAAATAGAAATATTTATAAATGGTTTCAATCAGATTTGTTTCCTAATCAAGGTTTCAATCAGATTTGTTTCCTAATCAAAACTATTAGCGAAAGCACGTAAATCAGTGGGCAATCCGTTTTATGCTCGTTTTATTTTATTTTGTATTCTTCTTTAATATGGGCTTGCTTTGTTTCATGTTCACTCATTCCACTATATTTTATTGATTATTTTCTTGTGAATAACAATTTTAACAATAATTTTATTTTTTATTTTTAGGTATACGACGGATGTAAAAATATTATATGTGATATTGAAGATCAAAATGGAGAACATAAGCTTTTGAAAATTACTTTGTAGCTAAATATAAAAAATGAAATATGATATATTTATTCGATGTTATCATTTTCAATAAAAAAAAAAATGAAACATAATATATTTATATGTACAAAAATATAATTTACTTTTACTATATTGATGCAAATCCAAACTTTTTTTAAGCAGTCAAATATATTGAATGATTATTTAGACTATAAAAGTGAACCAAATAAAAACAACATACAAAGATTAAGAGTATAAAAATGAACCAAATAAAAGCAACACAAAAGAGTTTAAGGTCTCAAATACTGAGCCTTCGTTGAATGGATACGGATACAATATCAGTACAAGCATGGGATACATGATTTATAAAAAACACTTAAATACATGTATGTTAAAGATATACGAGAAAATATTTATGTTTGTACAAGAAATGTATTTCATAATTATCAGATTTCATAAGTATAATATCTAATAATAATATACAAAGAATGTCTTTCATTGTTTACTACTTCATAAATAAAAATAGAATTAAATTATATATATATATATATATATAACCTATAAAATTAAGATAGAAAGATGGTATTTACATAATAAAAATTGGGACAATTCCTTAAAAAATGTAGTTGGAAAATTTATAATCTTTATATACATAAATATAAGCAAAAAAAAAATTAAAATGTATTTGTTCAAATACATCTTGCATTTATTAAAATTTGACTTTCGGATTTAAAATATAGTAAAAAATAGAAGAAAAAGATAAACGGTATAATACAAAAAGTACTCTTGTGAAGTACCTTGAACGTAATACTTTAAATAATAAGTCTTAATTACAATTTTAGTTTTCTTATTTTTACTCATTCACGAAATTGGTCCAACTATTTTAAAAGTCAATAATTTTTATCTCTGTTATTTATTTTTTAGCTAAAAAATAATGACATGTGATATTTTTAAATAACGTGACATATGATACAATAATGTAAAATGATTAATACCCATGAAATTAAAATAATTAAAACGCAAAAAAAAAATATAGTTTTCAACTTCATAAATTTTTCATATTTTTAATTTAATTAATGATATAGAAATAATTAATGCAATTAAACCACATAATAATTATATAGTACAATTAATATTTGTGTACTACAAATCATTTTTTTGGTTTTATATACATAGTACTTTCCTTTCAATTTTATTAAATTTATGTTACCATTTTTTACCCACTAAAAGTTTATTAGCATAGACTTTCAATTTTGCTTGTCACTATAATGACTCAAAAAATCTACATTTTCCACAAATATAATGAAATATTGCAGGTGAAACTTTTAAAAGTATTATGAGTTTAATGTTTTTTTAACAAGCTATTCATGAATGCAATTTTTTTTTTTGAAAAAATCTTATGTTGCTATTTTGATTTAATGGTTTGTATAATTGATTTCTATTTTAAAATCTATTTATCTTTTAATTGTTCCGTTCTTATATGTCAATCTTTTAGATAGTTAACTAATATTATATATTTGGTTTAATTGGAATGTGCATCAATTACAATTAATTATTTTAATTGCCAACTAATACTTAATTTTATATGCAATATCTATATACTCTGGGATTAAATTTAGTCTCAATTTTTTTTTTTTACTATTTTGCTTTTAGACTTAAAGAAAAAAGTTGTCAACTTTTAGTTCTTAAAATTTTGTTTTCATTTTCTGTCCTTGATTTTATGTCAACTATTGTATATTTTTTTGAATTTTTTATTAATGTTTAAGGCATTATTAAAAAATTTCCTACACAAATTTAGAATTTTTTTAATAAACGAAAAAACTAAATATGAATTGTTAAGTACGAAAAGCTTAAAAATTCTTATTTAAATCATCATTTGTGGAGAAATTTTAAATTTTGTGCAAGCAAGTTGTTAAACATGTATTAAATATTAGTACAAACTATCATTCTAAAATTAAAAGGATACACAATAGTTGGTTTAAAATTAGAAACCTAAAATGAAAATAAAAATTTTAAAGGCACTAAAATTAGATGATTTTTTTTGCAAAGACTAAAAACAAAATAGTGATATTTTATAGAGACTAAAAACTTATTTTACTTTATATTTTATAAAAGAAAATTATAGAAAAGAGCATTAAATAAATAAACTATTTAACATCTATTTGATTGTGACATTTCTATGATAAATAAAATAGTAAAATTTTAAAGGGGTTATGTGGTGTTTTTCTATTTGGTAGAACAACTATCTAATATTTTGGTGGTGTTTATAATTTGCTAAAATTTTTTGGGTTTAAATCTCTCAATTTTATAGGGTATATATGTCATATAAATTTTATAAAATTTTAATACTATTTGATACTTAGTTTAATTCATCATATACTATACTTTCTAAAATACAAGTAAAACATTAACTATAAAATTTTATAGTTACACATATTCATTTTTTGTAATTTTTGGTATGCATAGTTGTTAAGATAATATAAAATATTAAACAAATAGATTCATAAAATTTAATGTCTATAAATAGTTAGTAGTGGAGTAACTCAAAAGAACTTACTTCTGAAGTCAACATATATTCACTCAATTTGTAAATGTAATACATTTTTAAGTTATTGAATTTAATATATTTATGTCATTGATGCACATGACACTTAAGACACAAGTTATCGAACGTACTTTGCATCATTTGTAACTAATGTATCTCGAATGATTTTTCCACCTGTGATATTTGTATCTATTTAGACCATGTCAATTTCAATTTTTATCATTAGTGTGGGAGGTGAGTCATTTATATGATAATCAATTTTAATTACTTCAAAAGTGGACTTGACAGTAACATCTCCATATAAACTAAATTTGCAGAAAAGAAAATCCGTAGCTTCCCTTTAGTGCGGTTTGGTAGTTGCAATTTTGTCTCAAATTTCATATGGAACAAACCATATATTACTTTGCCAATTGCAAGCATCATTACCAACACAAATAAAGACCGAAAAATTCTTTCGCACAATGACACCATCAAAACATGACTGAAATAATATCTTTACCTTAAATCCAAATATCCTTCTAAAAATATAATATCATGACCATTTATAACCAATAATCACTCAACAAATATTACAATTTAGACCATCTGATACATTGACAATCGTCTTCCAAAGCACAGAAGAAACAAAATCATGCAACACATAACTAGGGTTTGTTATTGTATTTTAGTTAGTGTAGTTAATTTCAACATTTGTTTAAAGGTGGCCCATTAACTTACTAGACATGCTGTTGTTAAGCCCACCAAACTCTGGTCCAATAATCCTTGTTCAATGATTATTGGATTTTAATGTTATTTGGTTGATTGGAAATATATTTTTCCTCAAAAAGAAAATAGTATCTTTTTCATCTAGAAGACGACCTTCACTTTAATTAGCTTTTTTGCCAAATAAAAACTTGAATTAACTTTAACGTGTTAAACCTTTCCCTCACTCACTCACTCACTGACTCACTTGGAGTTGTCCCGATATTTTCTGTAAATAAACAAATGATAGCGAAGCATGATTCACGCGCGAAGCACGTGGACGGAACCAACAAAGCAAAGATGCTGTTCACTGTTATTATAACACTAATTAAATAAAATAAAAATAAAAAATAAAAAAAAGAGGAACAGGTTTCGTACAGAGTTTCAGTTAAAAGTAGTAGCAATTAGTAGTACAAAAGTGTAACCCAAACCCAAACCCCAAAGTAGGGTGAGAACACAACAAAACTCTATCTTCCAAAATATGGATTCTCTTTCTCTTTTCTTCACCGCAGCTCTCTTCGCCGGAGGCCTTTACTGGTTCATCTGTATCCTTGGTCCCGCCGAACAGAAAGGCAAAAGTTTCACAGATCTCTCCGGTGGTTCCATTTCCGCCGAAAAAGTCCAAGACAACTACAAACAATACTGGTCCTTCTTCCGCCGCCCTAAAGAGATCGAAACCGCCGATAAAGTTCCAGACTTCGTCGACACTTTTTACAATTTGGTTACAGATATCTACGAGTGGGGTTGGGGTCAATCCTTTCATTTTTCACCTTCAATCCCTGGTAAATCACACCGTGATGCCACGCGCCTCCACGAAGAAATGGCCGTCGATCTAATCGAGGCTAAATCTGGTGATAAAATCTTAGACGTTGGATGTGGTGTTGGTGGGCCCATGAGAGCTATCGCTTCACACTCACGCGCTAACGTCGTTGGTATTACAATAAACGAGTATCAGGTGAAACGAGCCAGGCTACATAACAAAAAAGCTGGACTCGATTCTCTATGCGACGTCGTTTGTGGTAATTTTCTTCAGATGCCGTTTCCTAATAACACCTTCGACGGCGCGTACTCAATCGAAGCTACGTGTCACGCGCCTAATCTCGAAGAAGTTTACGCCGAGATTTTTAGGGTTTTGAAACCCGGCGCACTTTACGTTTCTTACGAGTGGGTCACGACTGAGAAATTCAAAGCCGATAACGATGAACATGTTGAGATTATTCAAGGGATTGAAAGAGGTGATGCTTTGCCTGGGCTTAGAAGCTATAGTGATATAGCTGAAGCGGCTAAAAAAGTTGGGTTTGAGGTTGTTAAAGAAAGGGATCTGGCTAAGCCGCCGTCTGAGCCGTGGTGGAGCCGATTGAAAATGGGTAGGATTGCGTATTGGCGTAACCACGTTGTTGTAACGGTTTTGTCTGCTTTGGGAATAGCACCTAAGGGTACTGTTGATGTTCATGAGATGCTCTTTAAGACTGCTGATTTTTTGACTAGAGGGGGTGATTCTGGAATTTTCTCTCCTATGCATATGATCCTTTGCAGAAAACCTGATGAAGATGATAAATGATTAACCCTAAGTTATCAAGGTCAGCTACTATCGTTTAATTAATTAAAATAAAATTTCTCTTTCAAGTGCTTCTTTTCCATGTTTTTATTTATTTATAATTTTTATTTAATTTTGGATTTAACTTATTGTTTTCTTTGAACCGGATGTAATTTGCTTTTTGATATTTGCAATGTAGTTTTCTTTTTATATTTTTTTATTTTCATTTGCCTCAACAATTGCCGTATGGACTTTATTTATGTCAGTTAGTACTAGTAATTTGGTTTTGAAGTTCTTACTATTAGTAGTAGTGTGTTTCATTTATTTAATGGAATTTATTTAGGTTGAAGTTGTTGTTATGATGATTTGGTTGGCATTTATTAGTTTAATTAATTTGATGTTGATATGCAAATCTTATGGATCGGAGGAATCTTTTGTTTGTCCTACGATTTGTGGCGGTGGGTTATTAATGATATTTAATTTGATTGGGTTAATATGCTTTCGCTGAATTGGTTTTTGGGGGAAGAGGATTTATATACAAAGGTTGAATGCAAATGCTAATAATACGTTTCTTAACAACACATTTCAAGATTCAACGAAAAAACATCGAGTCAAATGTATACATTTTTTTATGATGAAGGAGGAGTATTATTAATCTTTTAGAAAGTTATCAAATTGATTTTTCAAACACAACTTTTATTTTTAAGCTACAAATTCTAACAAGGTCCGTTAAATTAGGAGGTCACAAGATTAAATATAATTTTTTTTAACACACTAACTAAATATTAATTATTTATTTTATTATTTTAATTATTTAAAAAAGTAAAATTTCTATTTTGTTTTTTCGGGAGTGTAACTAAAACTCGTGACCATGGAAGACTTGCTTCTTAAACCAATATCCATTGCAGTAGTCTTATCTTAATTTGATATCCAATAAGTTATAAATAAGTGTTGTATTCATACGAGAATCACTTTAGTATCTAAAATACATTATACATTCGTTAAGAGTACACTTAATATGATAAATGTATCTAAAATGTATTTTATTTACTCATAAATGAGTATTTTATAAAAGCTGTTATTTGATTTATTAAAAGTGATTGTTAGCAAGTGATAGATTTAATATGATAAAAATAGAAATAGAAAAAGAATGGTGGGATTATTGGGGAAACAGCACATGTTAAGATTGGTTCTATTAGCGTGGGATTAGGTGGCGAGCACTAGTGCCTGGCATTTGTGGTACCGTAACGTGATTATACCTAAGCTTTTTAGAATCTGGATCTAGACTTGAGGCATGCTGTGTTTCATTTTTGGTTTATCTTTTGTCATGTTGTGCGTGGGTCTTTTTACTTCCAGCTCAGGAGACCGAGTTGCCACACATGCTACAACATTTGTCCTTCAATTGCGTTGGATCTCTCACTCTTTTTTACTCCACTCTTTTTCCCGTGACATTATAACGCCTATATTTTGTTTCATAATAACAAACTCCAACACTAATGTCGTAGCTTATATATTATATTTCTTTAGAAACTATTAATGATAATTGTTTCACATTGTAATTTTAAGAGGTAAATTTTGAATCTTGTTTTAAATAATTGTAAAATAATGATTAATATAGTTATTAATAATAATCTCACCTTCGTTTTTAAATTTTTTTTTTTGACATGTTGGATGTGAGTTCAAACTCTAACTACTCATCTTTTCACGTTTAATGTGTGAGTTTGTTTAGTTCCACGTTTTCCTAACAAATCTCGCATCCCAATGTTGTATAGATGTGAAATTTAAGCTTTGAAACAATTTGTTAGAGGCTTTTGGACGTGGGTCCAAACAAGGGTAAAAAAACTCTAAAACTAAAAAGCCTAAGCAAGTTACTTCACTTTTTAATGTCGTATAAGTGTTATTATTATTTAAACAAACTTTTACTTCGTCACTTTTTAGGCCTGATTATTAGGCCTAAGTAATTAATTCGTTGACATAAAAAAAACTACATATTTTTGTAAATAACCTTTGCCAATGGCCCCATTCACTTTCCACGTCACCTTGTAGTTAATTCTACACTTTATTTTGTTGAGATGGCTCATCCATTTTTTTTATGTCTATATCTAAATAGAGTGTTCAAATTTGTATGACCATATTGAGAAATTTCCTGTTGGGATTATGAGGGAGGAGCTCTGTATTGGGCACAATCCTTTCATTTGTATGACCATATTGAGAAATTTCCTGTTGGATTGAAATGAGTTATATTTGTTACTCGATCTTAAAATATGAACCTGATTGATCCCAAGTGGCCTAAAGTTTTACGTGATCATTGATCAACACTTAAATTTGTGTCTCTCTATCTAGAATGTTCATTTTTTAGCGAACACCAAAAGCAAATTTATCAATGAATACACCATATTTTTTATCTCCAAATATTTATGGAGACATTATTAATTATTTTTAATTCTTAAAATAAACTATCCAATAATAATAATAATAAAGGTGAGATAAAAACATCCAATGCATCAGATGTTTTTAATTTGTCGTGGAATGATAATAAATTGAGGTCCATTAAAAGCAGGCTGCCTATTTGAGTCATAGAGTATGTGTGGACCAGTGCGCCCAATATAATTTGAAACAGAGTTTATAATTTGTTGATTTAAAATTTAGTATGTGTGGAATGGATGAAGATTTCAGTCCGTCTATATAAGTTGGTCTGTTCAGTTTAACTATATGGGGTGGGACAAGATTGGTTTTCGGGCCGAGATAACTATTTTTTTTTTTATTTTTTTATATATATATTTAGTTTTTGATTCTTTTTTACTAATTTAGTTAAACTTATGAGTTTTATTTAAAAAAATCACACTATATAATATTAATTAGTGTGTTAATATATTATGAAATTAATAACATATGATCTCATGTTTAAAATGCACAGTTATAAACTCTATAATGAAATATAATACATTTCTTAAATTTTAAAATTTTCTATTTATTAATATATTGTATTAGTAAGTAGATTATAATAAATCTCTTATAGGACTGTTTGATATTTATAAATTTATTTTCAAGATGTTTTTTATGGTAGTAATGATTTTCTTTGGAACTTAACTCTCTTGTTTGATCATGGTCACATTTATTTCTATAAGATGTTAAAATAAAATTAAAAAAATATTGACAGACCGACCCGCAAGTTTGCTACATAATGGAGCGAGGTTGTTTAGTATTTTTAACTCGACCATCGAAGTATCTTCATCCTACTTTTTAGTAAGTTAATGATGCGACGAGTTAAACGAGATGAATAAACCATCTTTACTATTTCTATTCATAGAATATACAATAATATTTTAAGATATTTTTAACTCATTTACTTTATTTATTTATATGATCAATTTTGTGTTTACATTCAAGCATGCAACTTAAATTTTTGATATACAATTTGGCACCTTCGTCTTTTTCAAGTTCCGCCACAACACGGAATCATTGTGCAAGTACATTACAAAACCAACCATACCACATTCATAAGTAAAAGAAGCATCAATATTATACGTGACCAAACCCAACAAAGGTTGATCCATCATGATCAAAGGCCTAGAACCACTGCACAAGAACAACCCAATCCCAATCAAATCGGGAATATCAGAAGAAAAAAAATACAGACGGATGCTCTTCCAACCCTACTAAATACCACAAGCCGATAATAATAAAAATAAGACTGATGAATTTACTGAAAACCTCAGTTCGATAGTATTTTTTACATATTTTATACTTTATAAAATCCAATGAAGGTTTGGTCCATTAAGAGATACAACTAATTAATTGCAGGCGAGCTATATAGTGACAATGAAATTTATTTATCTTGGAAAACTTTGCTACTTCTACAATCTCTATATTATACATTTTTACTAAACAATATTAATCTTGACATATCTCACATATCAAATAATTTTATATCAACTTAAAAACTTATAATCAACTTTAAAATATCGATAATTACACATGTTTTTGCAGTTAAATATCTGAATAGTCCTCTACACAAAATGTTTTCAAAAAATAAAAAATATACACAAAAATTCTAATAAACTAAATTTAATCAAATAAATATAAAAAAAATAAAATAAAAATCAAAAGAACAAGTCTTCATTTTAATAACCAAATTAAGAACTAGTTTGGTCTAATCTAATGTACTTTATCCAATTGAAGGGGCCTTGGTGGAGCCATAGTCCTTCTCTTCCATAGATTAATTTCTTTTCGTGGCTTCAAATTATCAAGTACACCAACCCCACCACCACCAAGCAAAATAGGTGCAGAGAAAGGTATCATGAACTCCTCTTCTTCATCATCATCATCATCATCACCGTTCATTCTGTCTTCATCCGAATAATAATCCTCTATTTCCTCTGCCACTACTTGAGCCTTCCAATCAAAATTAGCAAAAGTGCCACGTCCACTTGCAAACCGTTTCATTTGACTCAAATGCGTTGCTCTTTCCTCAAGTGCATACTTGTTATCCTGAGCCGCAGTTGCATCTGATTTCCTTCTCCTCCCCTCAGATTTTGGCTTCCCCACATGTAACAACATCTTTTGAAAAGTGGTTACGTGTTTCTTCACTTCTACGATGTCTTTAACTTTTTTGATTTGTTTCTTTTTGTGCTTGATTTGTCCCATACACGATATTTTTGGTGAAGTGGGTTCTTCATTTTCAATTCCATTAATACCCTTGGGCTTTATGGATACAATTGGGCCTGAAAATCCCTTATGAGGCCTAGCCCAATTTTTTGCGTTATCTTGTTTTGATTTGTGATTCTTACCTGGGCTGAATGGATTATTTTGAAATGTTAAATTGATACTTGGTAATATCTTCAAGATCTTGCTCCTTAGCTTAAAGTTTTTCTCCATGATCACACTAAAAGATTGATAAGTAGATCGAATTAGAAAGCTAGAAAAAGGGTTGGAATTTGAGATTTTTGTATGTTTTGTTAAGATGGACTCTCTTTATATATGTTGGATTTGTTGACGAAGCTTTGAGATTGAAACCAGTTATTTGTAACAAATATTAAATAATGATACCGGAGTTTGTATAATAATATTATATATATTTGGATATATCTGATTGTGTCAAGAAAGGTGGGCATATATGTGGAGAGTGTTTGGTCAAATAAGAAATGTGGGACTCGGCAATAATTAATTATTATATAGCTTGTTTCGACCCATAAACATAATTAAGTTACTACAATAATGTACTTGGCACGTAACTCGGTTAATAAATTAAAGACTAACAAAGAAGGTGATTCTGAGTTTTACGATAATATTTGCTTATTAAAAAAATAAGTTTTTACGATAATTTTGGAAACTTACTACAGTACTTTTTGTGAGTGGAATTATGAAATTAAATGAGACTTATTTAGGAATTGTAGCTCAAAATGTATCATTTTAATTTAAGGCATGCACAACATAACTACAAGTCTTTACCTCAGTTGTGAAACAGCCTGCGCCACTTAATTTGTTTGATAAAGAAAAATCACGTTGTAGTTGATTTATATATATATATATATATATATATATATAATTTATAATAAGGAAAGAAAAAAAAAACAGAGTTAGTTGTTAAAATGAACCAGGTTGTCTTTTTCTTTAACATTTTATTTTCTGATATATGTATAGAAATTGTGAAAACAACATGGCCTTATATTTTATCAATTTCAATATTTTTCCATAGTAATAAATAATTTGAAATACTTAAATGTTTTTAAATGAAACAAGCAAGAAATTTGTACTATCGTACGAGTAACCCATCATTGATATTTTCTGTGTGTCCCATTCAGATTTTAAACAAAAATTTGTACTTTTTAAGCAATACTTTTTTTTCGTAGTGATAAACAATTTGAAATAATTTAAATTTTTAAGCAATACCTAAATGTTTTTAAATGAAATAATATTTTTTTAAAATAACAAATTTATTTCAATTTCCGGAATAAATTACCATGGTGCACTCGTGCACTTGATTTCGTCTACTCCTGACTTTTTTGTGAAGTTTTGATTCCATTATAAAGTGTGGAATGTTATTTTTTAAATGAATTTTTTTTTTTAAATTTTAATTTTTCTGATTTATAGGAGACTTAGCAATTTAAAATTCTATCGAGATGTAACTAATATTTTACTAAGATTTCCTCTAGACAAAATTTTAACTTCGAATTCTTTACAGTTGATCTTTAACTAAAACTTAATACTCATTTGACCTCAATCCCTCTATTATTTAAAATGAATTAAGAAAGAGGGAGACAATGTGTATGTAATAAAATAAGTCACCTAACCGGGATTTTAAAATAAATGTTTGAAGTCATATTTTAAACTACCGGTTGTTGTTGACCATTGAACGCGTTTGAAATTTAAAATAGTAAATATTTTTTCATTCCCATAGATTCAAATATCTAAATCACACGGTTAGAGAACTGGCTCGAACAAAAAAAATGTAATTAAGAATGTAAAGTCATTTTGAGATGTGTCGAAATTAAAACGAGTGCTACCTAATTTCCATGTAGGAGCCAGACAATTATTGCGTAAGCATATCGTGACTCGTGTGTATTCGATGATACGGTTGCACGTGTATATACTTGTAAATCAACGAGTCGTAAAAGGGGGGACTTTGGTCATTCTTATCTACATGTGTGAATTTAGTCAAAAAAACTATTATTCATGTGAATAATGGAATTCCACGTTGTTATCCTATGTTTACCCTGTAAATGAAAAATATTTTTTTTGTGCAGTGTGAATGAATAATGAGATATTGAGAAATTGAAAAAGGCAACAAGGATATAAACTATCCAAATGCTTGTATTAACTTCTCGCCCAGTAGCTTCCCATGTAAAATTACGGTTGTTTACTTCCTGAAAATGTTTTTTGTTTTTGTTTTTGGTTTTATGTGGAACAATAGATTTCTTCTCATTGTCATCAATCTACAATATGCTCATTTTCCATTTTTGTTCTGGACTGGACAAACGCCCCAATCTTCTAAGGACTTCAGATTCCGAGTTGGGACCAACCCTGGGAAAGCATATGAACTTGCGGAGTAACCTAACAGAATACCAACAAACATGAGGGAACAAAGGCAAGCGACACGAAATTGTGTCCTCTGAACCGTTACACTCTGACCCTCAACGGTCATTTCCCCAGATCCTTCCACCCACTTGCATATATAGATCCTATCTAAGAAGGACAGGTACATGCACTTTTCATATATTCTCATATACATGTCAACTCTTCGCTATCAGAGTGTTTCAAATCCAACCCCACCCGAGATACTCACAAAAAGGTGTCACTCCAACTCTCAATCTAGTCTCCAGCTTGGTCTAAATCGAATCAACTTCAATCATCATATTCAGGTTGTGAATTACACTGGCAATTTCAGAAATGGCAAAAAAGACTTAGTATTTTCAAATTTTTTGAAAAAAAACTGATTTCGAAAGTTCACAACCAGAACAGTTGGACAAAACACATTTTATTGTCATTATTTTTTGTAGAAATGAAAACTGCACATGGAAAAAGTAGAAGGGGCTTTAGTTTTGCACCATTAATTCTTTTTAGGACTAATAACATGGTTCCCTCTTCCCTAGTCTAGTCAAAACCTCATGGCTGCATTAACCCAAAATCTGCTCCAATGCTACAGTTGCCCATTTCAAACCAAATTATCAATTTGTAAAAAAAAGTCTAAATTATCAGAATAACAAAAATTGCAGAATGTAAACTAAAGTACTACTAAAAAGGACAACGAACCTAACCTTCATTTAATCCAAACCAATATATATATATACAATCAACAAACATTTTCTTGGCAAACCAGGTATGATTTTTAAATATGAACCAGATCCACGGCTAACTAGAGCCTTACATGCAGATAACACATTACACATCTCAGCTTGCTTAGCTTAAAGGGACTTTTGCAGTTAATGCAGTTTGCTACCACAGAACCAAAAATGAGTTTAGCAATTGCGTAAAAACAAACCAGGCAGAACTAAACAGACTGGTTCACATCTCAGTCTCTGGAATATGCAACTTGTTAGCATCTCCATGAACAATATGCCAGCAGGAACATACTGTTATCATTCCCTTCAGTCAAACCATCCAAGGTTTCTAAAGCAAAAATTAAGCAGTTCACAAAAATAAATAGTGCCAGTAATAGGGACAATGATTGAGGAAACAAAAGATCAACCTCAAAAAGTCTCTCTCGGCTATGAATGCCAAAACAAGTGGCCAATTGAATACCCTGCCCAGCAACAAAAAACAACACTTATCAATTACAGTCTCAAACCATCCTTCAAGAACACTAACTAATTTTTTTGCCATAAATAAATAAATCATGGTCATCAAGCTAATTAATTTAAAAAATACTCCATCAAAAACAATACAACCAGTTAAACCAACATTTTGTCTCACTTATAGTAATTAGCAACACGGCCATTCTATAGTCATACTTGGAAGTTCTTTGATTCAGCTCAATGATGTCAAGGACGAAGCAACTTCTACAAAGGTCGAGAGACAAATCCCCTAGCAACCATCTTCTCGACCAACTCTTCATGCTTTTTTAGCTGTCCAGCCTTCCTCAGCTGCTCTAAAACCATTTCATAAATCGACAGATTTGGCTTTAGACATTTTTCTTCAACCATCTCCTTCATTAACTTGTATGCATTATTCCAGTGCCCCTTTTCACAAAACATCAAAATCAAAATTCGGTAAGTATTCACATTTGGTTCAACTTGACTCTCATCCATTTCCTTTTTCAACTTCAGAACCATATCAATAGATTTTGAGTCAACAAACATTCTCATCAGTATATTATACGTCAACGTATTAGGCCTGCACTTAAGTTCCTTCATTTTAGCATACATCCGATGTGCGCCATTCACATCATGCAACTCGGCTATGCATCCAAAAATTGAATTGAAAGTGCTTGCATTAGGATCAACCCCTTTTTTAACCATTGTATCTAAAACCTTCACAGCTTCATCAAGATTCTCATCTTTACAATGACTCTCAATGATAAAATTATAGCTAATTGTATCAGCAGCACAACCGAGTCTCTTCATTTGATTGTAAACCTGCAAAACCTTTTCGGTCCTTCCAGCTTTCACATGAACCCTCATAAGACTATTAAAAGTAACAGCATTAGGATCACAACCAGCATCAATCATCTCAGAGAAAACATCATGAGCACGAGTGATCTGTCCGGACCTACAAAGCGAATCAATCACAATGCTATAAGTATAAACATTAGGCTTAATTCCAGCCACTTTCATATCACTAAAAACCTCCTCAGCCTTCGATATATTACCAGCACGACACCAACCATGAACTAAGCTAGTGTAAACTATAACATCAGGTTCAAACCTATGCTTAAGACTATCAAAAAATAATTGAGCTTCACTCGCTCTTCTTTTCTTACATAAACTACTAATCACAATTGAGAATGCAACCTTATCAGGCGTGCAACCGTACTCTTCCATACGATTAAAAGCGTGCACCGCCTCCGCAGCCAATCCAGCCCTCACGTAACGCCGGACGAGAACAGCGAACGTGCCGACTGTAATTTTGACGCCGCGTGATTTCATCAAATCGATTAAGTTCCATGCTAATTCGAAGTGTCTGAGTTTTCCGGCCAGGTCAATCATCTCATTATAGGGCTCAGGGGAAGAAGGGAATCCTTCGAGCGTGGTGGCATAGTTGAAGAAGGCTAGGGTTTGGAGAAATGGATTACCGTGGCGGACACCGCCGCATTTCTCGATGACGCGGCGGGCGATGGAGGGAGAAATTGAATGAACGGTGGAGATTTTAGTAAAATCGATTGAAAGATCGGGTATGGAGAGATTGAGTGAAGGTGGAAGGGGGTTAGGGTTAGGGTTAGGGTTTTTGCTGTAGTGGTCTTTAATTGCGGTGTGAAACTTGTCGACTATTTGAGACTCTTCGGGAGATAGATTGGTGGTGTTTTGAGGAGTTTCGTTTGTATCATTAGGTTCTGAAAGGAGAGATGAA